>NC_056500.1:8399014-8415027 GCF_014905685.2 Nematolebias whitei
TATATATATATATATATATATATATATATATATATATATATTTAACCGAGGCGCAGACTGCTTTGACTTTAACGCCATCGCAGAGCTCTCATCTTGTAAATAAAGTTACAACAGAACAAATAATCTTATAGGTTAAAAAAAACAACTCACCAATCTCTCTGTTAAGGATCTTTTCCTCCCTGTTTCCAACTGGTTCAATGACTTTGAGGAAAGGCTGGAACAGCCGAAGGTCACATAGCCTTCGGGTCTCATCGTAAAACTCCTCCCGCTCTGCTTCCTATTATATGAAGAATAAGATAAGATAGAACTTTACTGATCCCACAGGAAATTGTTGATGAAAGAAGAACAATGTGAAGTGAATATTGATATAAAAACAAAACTTCTAAGACACTGTTAAAGCTAAAATTGTTAATTTTTTGCTATTTGTAACTAGGAGGGTTTATTTTGTCTGTGGTAAATTTCTTTTAAGAACATGTTTCGTCATATCAGCTGTTAAGGTGGTCCTAGATGGGTCACGATTCTTTCTGATTTGCAAACGATGAGCTCACCAACTTATACTAAGATATGTTTTAATTTGCACAATGATAAATCATTTTTGTGTACTGTCTGCCATTTAAAAAAGGCCTTTTCGTCACATTTGATCAGAAACAGACTCGATTTTCTTTTTAAAAGAGCCCCCTGGAGGTATTCCTTAGTTCTCACCTGTGTAACACTGACAAAGATATAGGACGTCTCCTCCTGTAGAAGGTGATGGAGAGGATATTTTCTAGCCTCCTTGAACAGTTCATGTTTGATGGTATTGAGTGTGGCCTCACGGAGACACTCCAGGGTCAGAATCATCCCATTGGGTAGTAGGCAGTCCACCAAAATTCTGTGCATACAGAGAGCATCATTACATTCACAAAAAACATTAAATATTTACTTTCTTCCAGAAAAGACTATTTAGGTAGAGTCATACCTTGGAGGCATCAGGTGGATGCCCCATAGCTCCCCTGAGGATGGCCTGGGAGGCATCTTCCTCTTGGTCTCTTAGCTCAGTTATACAATGAAGCTGTAGAGCACAACCTAAAAAATATTAACACTTCAAAGCCAGTTCTAATTTTATAACATAATGTACAATTACAGGCTGAAAGCTGTATCAGTCCAAGTGAAAACCTATCAAAATTGTATTAATTTCAAAAGCTGAAGTGCATTTTGTTAGTTGAATAGAGACAACTTAATGTTAGTGTTCAGACTATACTATTTGGGCAGTCACCTTCAAAAAATAAAAATAAAAACAGCTCAGAACTGCTGGTTAAGGATGTATGCTCAACACAGTGTTACAAAGAGGAACTTGTGATTAAACTATATAGTGTATATAAAAAAAGAAAAACTAAGCAACAAAACCGCAACCGGTTTAAGATATATATTTTAATTAATCTGACAATCACAATGGATACAAATAATACATTACAAGAACTTCAAAAAATATTCAGAAACTGACTGCGGAGACTCAAAGGAATTTAAATTGTATTTATCATTCATCTACTGTATTTTGTCACTTAACAACAGGGTACACTTATTACCCTCACATTTTTATTAGGAAAATGTGTTAATTAATATTTGATTAATGACACAAATTGTATTCACTTGCATTTAATGGTAGATATTCAAAATATAGTTTGTCATCTGGAAAACATTCACACACAACAGAACTCTAAATTACTTTTGTCTCAAATCAAAAGCTATTTTGAAGCTTTAAGTAATATTCACCTCTCTCAGAAATAATGTATCCATTAAGGCTAAAATAAAGAAACATTTTGTCAAAATATTCCTGTGATAAATTTTAGAAAAAAAAACAGCAAAGTATGTCAGTTTAGTGATGGGAAATACTAATTTCTCTCAAAAATCAACTGTAACCAAATAATGATTTAATCCAATTAGCTCTTATAGAAAGCCACGACATACCATGACCCATACAGGGCATTTCAGTTAGTCAAAACTGCCTTCTTTTCATAAAAATAATTAAAAAAAAAAGAATAATTTGAAACTTTCTTTAAAAAAAATCTGACAGTAAAATTCGTACAACTTCTATGTTAAAGGCATGCTTTGTTTCCATGAAGCAAACTGGCCAATAAGAGTAACTAGACCTTTGCCAGTCATGATTACATCTTTCAGCCTTGTGTTTAGCACCAGGAAAGGATGAGAAGCCTCAAACTTCCAGGCTTATAGGTAGAGGACCTGAATTCAAAGTGAAGTGGAACTGCCCAAGTGGAAGAGTGGAGTGAGTAACACATTTTTTTATATATATATATTTTATATTTTTAGCCAAATTGTGTTTATTTTTTGTTTATGTTTTTGTGTGTGTGTCATTCTCTTTGTTCATCATTACATAGTTAAAATAGCTAATCTGTACTGTTTAAACATTTGTCAATATACAGTATTTTGGGCAAAATATGCAGTGCTGATAATCTAGAGAGCTAAACACCCACGCAATACAATTAGATGTAAGAAAGTAATTTCTTCTTTGTGTACTAACAACAACTTTGATAGAATTCAAGAACCATAAACGTGTTTGTGTTAGTCTACATTCTCAAAAGAGAAATAGAAAAAAAAAATTGTAAAAAGGTACATTGGACAGGTATCTCTCCCCCCATTTACTTCATCCAATATAAGGTTTTGTTACCCTCTATTGACTAGTTTTCAACATTCCAAAAGTATTTCTATGTGAATCACTGTTCTTATGTGTAAAAAATAAAGAATCACACATCGTAAGTATCAGGTATTTTTGAAACAAACACTTTTGTAATTACTCAGTTCAAAAACCAATTGTATTTTTTTACATGCTGGTTTTATATGCATGCTTTAGCATGTAGATCACTTAGATTTGAAAATAAAATAAATACACAATATTGAAACCCTTTAAGCATCTTAGGAATCTCTTTTGGTTCATTGGGTTACAAAAGAAAACTACAAAAACAAATGTCTAACCTATAGACAGTTTTAGTAGCTAGGTAATAGATAACTAAGGCCTCTGCCTGTTGTCTAACATGTTCATGTTGTGTAACAAAGAGATCAACAAGTGGAATGTGTATTTAATTCAAATGAAATAAATACATAAATATGTTTGATTATAGGGGAAAAAAATCTATTGGGAGTATTTATTGGATATTGGAAGGCCAAATTCAATGGCCTAAGTTGAGCATTAAAACCTTGATCAGTGAAAAACTCATCAGACTTGCTGGAAAATTCAATTCAATTCAATTCAAAAATACTTTATTAATCCCAGAGGGAAATTATTTGTTGTAACTCGTTATCCTCATTTCATTAAGAGATGTTATAGATACTGATGGATGTAGGCAGGAAGGATCTCTTGTAAAGGTCCATCTCACAGTGGATCCTAAGAAATTGGCTGCAGATGCCGTCCAATCCGTCAAAAAATGGCTACATCAATCAAACTTTCAAGATATTGTTGAGACCGTGTCATCAGATAAATGATTACAAAATCAGTAAGAAGCATCAAAGTGAAAAACACCATAAAACTGACAAAGGTGGCAACTCTTTAGCCTTAAAACTAACCTTTTGAATTCCTACACATACAGTATTTTCACAAGTTGGAGCAGATGAAAACTAATAAAAAGGGATCACTTCCCAAATTTTGCTTGTGATACTAACCTTGTCCCAAAAGCAGCTGCAAAACTGTTCAGTTAAACTATCCTGGTTGTGAATAGAAGGAAGGGTGCAGGAAGTGTAAAAACCAACAACTGCAATGGGAGTAGTCCACCGAATGATGAACACGAATGTAAAAACTGATGGGAAACTGTCAGAGCAGGTAAAGTTTACAAACCATGGTAGATAAAATACACAGCGTGGAAAAACTAGTGAGAGCTGGTACAAAAACTAAACTAAAACAGAAAAACTCTCGAGGTAGAACAAACTACACTTTGAGCGTGCCTGTGATCTGTCACCCCGATCAGGATGCAGCAAAGTGTTTTTGGACAAAGGAGGAAGCTTCCTCAAAACACAGGATGTGGAGAGTGGGGAAACACTGGCCTGGACACAAGCTTGCTTTGAATATTGGCTTACAAGTACATAATAGTTCTGCAATAGTTCAGGCTGGCAATATTAAACATCTGCTGAGTCTATGTACAGCATAGCTCTATAGGTTTTGAAGTTAACAGTTTAGCCATTAGCACCACATTGCAGAGTGAAAACAATTGTGACATAGTGATTTAGTTTCATTCTGTGCATAAAATCATCTCTGAATTTCAAACTCACTGAAACAAGTCAACATTACATACTGTACATTCAACAGAAGGGTTGTAAATGAGACAGATATAGAGCATACCTTGGAGAGACGCCCTCCTATTTGGAAGTGACAGTTCCACCCTTCATGTTTCCATCCACCTTCATGTTGTCACTGAAATCTGTTGGGAGGAGGAGGAAATTAAAAACCCAAACATCACAGCTCTGCTAAGCAGCTGGGGTGATTCACAGTTAGCTAACGATGAGGTGTTTGGAAATGACAGCTCAGAGATAAAAACAAATCATCAGCCCAACGACTGGAAATGGCACAGTTGGTTAACAATTACTATTCTAGCTATGCCGTCTCTGTCAAAACATCTATTTGGGCACAAATCCATCGCTGAAGCTAGAGGCTAATGCTAACTCTTTCCTACAGTTTGAAAACCTTAAAAAAACAGGGCATGTTTCGAGTGAAAGGTAAAATTATAGCTAATTTGTTTAATAACCTACCCTCTCCCTTTGTGTCAAAGATGTTTGAGGACGAAGGGCTGAAAGGCTCCCCGGGTACTGCCAGCTAGCTTCCTGCTAGCCCCTCCGGTTCCCAGCGGCGGTAGCTCCCGGCACCGGCCGGGCTGCTCTCTGTCTGTCAGCTTCAGCTCTAGTTATCCGCGAGCCGACAGAAAACCCTCCTGTGTCGCTGACAGTCCGGGTTACAGTCACAGAAAGCCAAAAGAGACTTCCATGCTCAGTCAGAGGGGCTCCAGCTGAAGATGTGAGCTGCTGGAGCGCTGCTCGACAGGACAAGTTGTTGCTGCGACAAAAGCAGCCACGCGCTCTGTCTGGCCCCTCCCTCCTTCTAAAACAACAACACGAGCGAAACCAACAGGGCTCGATGTGCGCGAGGTGACGTGTGCACTTCATGTGGAGCAATACTATTCTCGTGCACTCGCAAACAAAAACAATAAAGTAAATATTACGAGACATATAATAGCATCGTATAGGCTGCACAACAAATTATATAGAATAACAGCCTTGACAGGCTGGGTAAGTCCATGCACGTGCCCAAAATGGCCTTATTGACCATGAATTTAATGTGGTTTTAAGTCACAGCAGAACCAGAATGTTTAATAAAAATAGCAAATCATTAAAGTAAAGCTGCATAAAAATGAAAATGGAGAAAATGTGAACGATCTAAAAATAGAATCAGGTGCACAGTCATAAAAAGTTGTGCTATAATGTGAAACATGGTCAGAAATTAATGAACCAAATAAAATATTATACAAAATGATGCCAAAAAGACAATGAAAGAGTTATTTTAAAAAACTGCTATTGATGCAAATAATAAAAAAACACTACATAAACTATAAATTGAAACAGAAATAACTACCGCACTGTGAAAAACTGTGATGGAAGACATTTAAAAAATGGCAACAGATATTTGATGAAAATAAAACATTTAACAGACAAAATGAACAAATTGGTGAAACATCCACAAACAGGTTTTCCAACTTTAAATAATAGTTGACAACTAGAAAATTCATATCTGTAAGCCCTCTTTTTATTTTATTAAACACATAACATGTGATTAAATAAGTTATTATGTCACAAAACCCAAATCAGCAAATATTTTTTTAAGTTATTATCAGTATTTTGTGTCTGCTTTTCTCCATTGTTGTGTTGTTGTTTACAATAATTCAACTTTGTACTGGTGCTGTTTTATTGCATTTAATTTTTCACATATTATGCAAACAACGGGAACATAATAAAGGCAGTTGCATACACTGAGATGAACTAAATCATAATGCACAGTTTTCGAATATGCTTGTATCCAAAAGGTAGAATATTACATTTATTGCAGCAATAAGTCGTGATGTTGACAATAAGAAATAACAGTATCAGATTATAGCAATGGCATTATAAAAATTCAAAACAGAGTAGTGGACATGCCTTACTAAATTGCAAGTTTGTGTAAAAATGAAGGTGTAAAAACTTTTGTCAACATCTCACAACTCACTTTTGTACCCTGTTTATTTTCACTGGTGACCAAAGGCATTTCTAAACTTGTTCTGTTTTTTTTTTCCCTCAACGAAACAGAATGGTTATGATTAGACACAAAAATGGCATTAAATAAATAAACAAATAAATAAATAAATAGAACTGTGATGGCAAAACAAGTAGAGCCTCATCCAATAAATAGATGAGGTTTTTGGAAGTACTGGATTCTTGATCTAGAAAAGGACATGTTAATTATTATTATATTATTATTATTATAATATATAGGATGTAACTGGGACCCTGTGTACATAATTTCGCTCCACCACATGTACCACATGGTGCGAATGACAATAAAGAATCTCTGACTCTGACTCTCTTACTCTGATTATTATTATTATTATTATTATTATTACCTCATATGACTTATGCTGTGTCCGTTTACAGATCTGACAGTCATCTTTTTCCATCTCGGGTGATCTTGGCTGCCTCAGAGTTGTAACATATTCATTCAATGTGTCATTATTGCCACCCATGCAAAGAAGCAGCAGTGGCATCGGAAATGGACTGTACCAAGAAGCAAAGGGACACTGGAAGATCTTTAGCCGGATTTAAGGGCTGAGAAAAATCCAAATTAGCAAATGACGGGATTACGTTGCATATTTCGTGTGGAAAAATAAATGCAGCATATTCAAAAGCTGGTAAATTCCACGAATTCTTGTCGTCCGCCCCCGGTCTGGATCGGCTCCCTCCTTCAGATCTCCCCTCGGTGAAAGGCGCAGTGTCTGCGCGATGGTAGGGGTTGTCATCCTGTCTGACCGCCCGGTTTTCGGAGAGGAGAAGTTGGCAGAGGGATGTTCCGGCGATGATGGCGTTGCAGATGAGGAGCGGAGATGCAGCTTTCTATCAATGCGCAGAGTACTGCAGAAACTACACTTCGCCGCCTGTCAGCTACAGTGACAGCAGCCATTATCTTGCACGATTGCCAGGTAAGAAAAAAACCAGGAGCTCCTCAAAAGTCTCATGCGCTATTGTGCAAAAATTGGTTAAGGAGATGATTGGAAATGGTATAGAGGATGCTGGGTGTTGAGAAGGGTTGTCCTAGCGCAGCTGTCAAGCTCATGTCATGTTGTGGGGTTCACCAGCCTCCATTCTGTTCAGATAGAGCCTCATGCCTTGCAAAAATCTGTGACTGTCGATACCCTTTAGTTGTTCTGCAGAAGAGCTCTATAAACTATATCATCCTAGATCTGAAGTCTGAAACAAGAAACAGTATTTGGATTGTATTCACTTCAAGTGGTCCAGTCAGAGAAGGTGAGAAAACCAATTTTGTACTGCGTGGCAATTAAACACCAAGCGTTTTCCGTGCACCTGCGCAGTTGCTGCCAAAACGCTTTTCTGTAGGTTTTTTAGGGACTCGGCCAAATGTGTCAGGCTGCAAGATTCTGATCATGATGTGCCACAAATGATTATTCCACCAATTAATAATCATGTCATAAATGGCCTAGTGTCCATTTAATCCTTGGTCAAAGTCTATGTAGCCTATATGAAAGATCAACAAAAAAAGATGCATCTAAATGTGACATAATTTCTAAGAAAATATATGATGAATAGTAAGAAATGCAGCCATGCATTTGGATTTATTCTCATCATGAATATAAGACCAGCATGATGTCATGCAGGTAACTCTGAGTGCATATGAAAATCACTTTTTCTTCCTAAAACCTTAAAAAAAATGAAAGAAAAGAAAAACACAACTGAATCATATAATGAACTGCTATTCAGGATTTATTTATTACAGTAGTGAAAATGCACAGTGAGAAATATTTGGATATTGCATAGTTGTCCAGTGCCCAGTGAAGCAGAAGAAATTAGTAGAATAGGCATGTGCTTTCTATCGCTCCATAATTGATGTGACACAACACAGTACAGCCAGAGAAATTCCAGAGCAAATGAACACTTGACCTATTTAAAGATTCTCAGTGGAGACTATGAAATTAAAAGGCTTGAAGACAGAAGTGTTTTCAACCAGCAAGCTACAAACTATTCAGTCAAAATGAAAACAGCAACAACTGACAAGTGACTGATTCATAATTATCTTGGAAATGTTTGAATGTTTGTCTGTTTTTTATTCCAGCGATGACAGGTCCTAATGAGACAGAATAACTGCTGGGTACTAATCACAGCATGACTTGAGGCAGATTTTGACTAGCAACGTTTATTGTGTTATTGTATTTTTTTGTAAGCTGTTGTAGTTTATTGAACCTCAAATTCAGATTGAAAAAAGTTTTTGACTTTTCTGCCTGTTTTGGTGAATTTATGAAATTGTTTTCCAACTTTCTAGATAACAGACTGAACGCATCCGTGTGTGAGGTGAAGAAAAGGCTTAACTTGATTGATCTAGCTCGCTTTTAACATACCGGTATATGGAAATTCAAAAAAAAAAAAAAAAAAAACTAAACATCAGGCAATGTTGATTTTTGAATAGCTGTGTTAAAAAAAAAAAACATTTAGTCTTATTAAATTTATTTGCACTGACATGCTTGTTTTGAACCATATGAATAAATAAATAATTTGGTGAGTATTATTTGTGATATGTTCACTAAGGGCTGTGGTAGCTTGGTGGTCAGGTCTTGTAATCCTGAGGTTGCTGGTTCGAGCCCAAGTTGCATCAGGAAGGGCATCCGGTGTCAAACTTTTCCAAATCTTTCATGCGAGTTCGCTCGCTGTGGCAACCCCTGAAGAAGGGAGCAGCCAAAATAAACTTATTTGTAATATGTACACTTGGTATATGTGTTACTTATGCTAATTTTCCTCCTGGATAGCTTCCTTATGTCAGCTGTTTTAAATATATAAATTTATCACACTAGAACTTTTACATTTCTTTTACAAAGTTGATTTAAAAAATGTAAAATTTACTCAAGTTCCTTTAACGCTCCTTTGAATGCCCATCAAGTCTCCACCAATAAGGATTAGTTCTTCGAAAAAAAGCTAGGGAGCAAAGAAAAATCATGAATTTATTAACATGAATTGTATAAATACAATTACTGATTTCTAGCTCATGCCAAATGAGCATGCAGCAGGGCAACGCTTATGTTTTCTCCAAAACCTTAATTATATGTAAGATAAACAAAGGTACCATCCATCCATTATCTTTACTAGCTTCTTCCTTTATGGGTCACGGGGCTCACCGGTGTCCATATCCAGCAGTCACTGTGTGGGGGACACCCTCAACCGGTCACAAGTCCATTACAGGGACACAAACGAGACAAACAACCATTCACACTTTCACTCACACCTAGGGACAATCTAGAGTTACCAATCAGCCTAACATGCATGTTTTTGGTCTGTCAGGGAGAAACCGGAGTACCCGGAGAAAACCCACGCATGCCTAGAGAGAACATGCAAACTCCACCCAGAAATGTCCCCTCGGCTGGGATTCAATCCGGCAACCTTTTTGCTGAGAGGCAACAGCTCTACCAGCTGATCCACCGTGCTGCCCAAAGAAAGGTTAAACTAAAAAATAAACTAAAACAATGAGCAACAAAAGAAATACAATTATTTGATGTCTATTTCTTGAATTCTAAAACCAATTGACCATAAAGGCTGTAAATCTGCTTTGAGCAATAGTATCTCTGAAATAAGAAGTTCATGTTACACATGTAGAGCTCTTCAGAGTCTGTCAACAAAGTCTGAACTGCAGAGAGAGCCCATAGAATCCAGGAATAAGATGGCAGCAACGCCTTCCTGCTTAACTCACAAGACTTAACTTGCTGATGTAACACATTCCTTCTTTTTACTTATTAAAATTTGCTGTACGGATGTTTTTGTTGAATTATTTAGATTAAGCAAATAGGCCAGTTGTTTTGTAGTATAGTGTTTCAGAAATGTTGCTGCTTTAGTCAACATTCTTTGGTTCTGATGAGGCTGACAGGGAAGAGACTGATGACATCCGACCTATGTTTGATGGATCTGGCTCTGAGTGGTGCATACTAAGATCAATGAGCTTGTCTCGTTTATTTATTAATGTATCGGGAAACTGCTAACCTTTTATTCACTACAGTAGTGACATTTATTTCATTTTTAGGTACATTTTTTACATTATCAAAATAGTTTTTCTTCATTTTCGCTGCCGTTTTTTAATGTCTCTATGCTGCACTCTCAACTAATGAACCTTGAGGTTCTGTTTGTGCAGCATCTCTTAACAATCCACTCTGGCTCACAGTGGCCAGTAATGGTCTTCAGCGTTAGCAACAAATAAATCACTGTCCATGCTCAAGAAGTACAGAATATTTCCAAACTAGCTCCTAAAACAGCATTGTAAAATTGTCCATAATCAGGATATAAGAAACAACACTGTGAATCTAAATAAGAGATTACATTTATTTATTTGTTATGCCACATACTTTTACTGCACTGGCACCACATCAAGATCTGTTGGATCTGCAACTGACTCACTTTGCAGTTGACATGACTAACAGTGTTGTAACACTGCTGTCCAGCATACCTTTCCCCTGAAGTCAGTCAGGCCAGGTGACAGTCAGCTGGACAGAGACTAATAGGGAGCAGCACTTGGAAACACAAACACCCCATGGGCATTATTTTGGATCCATGATTTACTGCCAGTGGTTTTTCAATTGGATTTTCAGATAAAAGCTTCCAGCACAACGAGTTTTGCCACAGCTGTTGGCTTACCGCTAACCTAGCAATTTCTCTGGTAGAACACACACAAACACACATGCAGAATGATTCAGACCATTTAAAACGTGCCAGTTTGTTCATGCTTCTTCTCGTTTATCCTACAGACACGTGAATTGCACATATACTAAATGTAAACCCACTGTATCAGTTTATAATCCAGGCTAATACTGTGGCTATGTGTTGTCACTGCCCATATGCATGTACATGTGTGTAAATATCTGATGCCCCATATGCTTGGCTGCAGGACCTATATGCTCAGCCTGATCCATGTGGTGCTCACTGAAATGTGAAACTCCAAGACTCCTGTCCAAGAATGAGATTTTGTTTACTCATCGCTTTGCATCTCTTTTTGCATCCTTCCTGCCCCTGGGCTTTATTACATCTGGTGTTAATGTATGTTGGTCAATAAATAATATCTAGATAGGAAGTTTAACACATTCTTAGCTGTTCAGTCAAAATTATATCACACACACACACATATATAGATAGATTTTAATTTTGCTTATACATGTATACTTGTGTGACATTGATTTAAAACCCATTTTTTGAATAATTGTTGGTCTATGGCAGACATTTCAGAATATTTTTTATCAATGGATTTTATACTTTTCCACTGTAATTAGGATTTTTCTTAGCTCCTAAAATGACTTTTTATTTTGATTATTTGAACATTGCCCAAATTTATCTTACCTGTATCCTACCTCTATTCTGGATCCTATCTATAAAGTGCCATGTTCATTATGTTTATCATATCAATTTACCACTGCAACTCAGCTAAAAGCTAGTAGGCTTCTACTATATTAAAGTTAATCCTGGGAAAAATGAGTGTTGGACCAAGGTTTCATGGCAGTATTTTAGTAAAAGTACAACCACATGGTGCATAATGAAAATCCAAAAATTATGAGACTCATTTAGAAAATTTACTTGGAAATTATAAATGACTGTTGAGAAAATCATTACAGTTTATTCAGAAGTTTCTAAAGTATTTTATAATGAACAAAATATCAAAAAGAAAACATAATTTTTCGAGAAACAAATATCAATATAGTATGAGACTAACCTGTATAAATAAAGGTTGAATGAATAGTGTTTAAAAAGTACTTAGACGATCAGATTTTGACAGATTGTAGTAGAATGTTGCTGAATGCAGATGAGTTTACATCGTTACCTTGCTTCTGATGCTCACAGGTCCAGAAACCATGCTGAAGCCCCCACTGAGTCTCTTCAGTCATCCGCAGCGGCCCTTCCATTACATGGACTCTCTGCACCACTTGGGACCTCCACCACTGGCACCTGCACAGCCTCTTGGACCACCACCCATTGCCCCTACTCAGGCCATTGGACCCCCAACTCTGGCTCCTACTCAGAGTTTAGGACCTCTTCACATAACTGCTTCCCATACATTAAGGCCTCCATCCATTACCCCACCACACACGTTGGCTCCACCACCAATGCCTCTAGCTCAGTCACTGTGCCCTCCACCAATGGCACACACTTTAGGACCCCCACCTGTAGATCCCACACAAACAATATTACCTCCCAATATGGATCTAACACAATCGCTGGTGCCTCCACATCTTACTCCATCCCAAGCGCTGGTGCCACCACCTGTAGTGGCACCTACAGCCAATCGATTTCCCTTGCCTCCTAGCCCCTTGTCTTCATCCCCTGCTCCAGACACTGACCCTTCACAGATGCCCTCAAGACCCCCAGGGCCAGCCCTGAACCCTCCTCCAGTTTCTAGCTACGTCTGTGGTCCTGTTCCAGGTCAAGCAGCCCTGGCCAGTGAGCAGCTCCAGGATGAGAACTCCTCACTGGGGATGGAGGAGCAGGAGGACTCTCTTGGGCTAGAAGAACTGTGTAAACCACTGTACTGTAAACTCTGCAACGTCACACTAAATTCTGCTCAGCAGGCACAAGCTCACTATCAGGTGAGTGAAAATACACATTTGGATTATGCAATATATAAAATACTTAGAAACTTAAACATAAAATTCTGTTGTTGATGCCTTTTTACTAAGGGAAAAAACCACAGTAAAAAACTGAGAAATTTCTATGCTGGAAGCCAACAACCACCAGCCATCAGGATCCCAGAGGTCCTGGAGGGGGCTGGTCAAACTGTGGGATCAGGGTCTACAGATGGTGACACAAGCAGGCAGGTCAGGTCACACTTCAACACCTCAGCATTAACTTACTTAAATGTTTAATTTGAGGAGAAGGGGGATTGCTGCTGAAGTGGCAACTCTGCTAATAGAAGCTGTTTTCTCTGAGGAGGTTGATGAAAACTGCAGTCACTCAGCAATTTAGTTTCTCAACCTACAACAGTGCAGAAAAGTTTAATTTTTTTCTTATGGTACATATCTTAATATAAATAAGATATGTGTTTATATTGACAAAATGGTATATGATATGAAACATATAAAACCTCAGGTAAATAAAATAAAAAATATTTTCCGGTCCATACTTGGAATTTTCTGTCTTCAAAAAACCCTTAAACATCTCACATTTTGAAATTTAAAATATAATAGTAAAAAGCCTATATAAGCCTATTTAATCCTTTTATTTTCCAGTTAACAATAGCTTCTTTCTTCTTCCCTAGCCTTCATTGTTTTTATTATTTTTTTATTGTCAGTATTTACTCCTTAACTCCATTTTCTCATCACAAACACTGCTTTTCTGTGTCTTGTGTCTGCAGGCTCTGTATAAGGGGGCGCCTCGGGTTATCTTGGCCACAGAGAACGACTATTGCAAACTGTGCGATGCCTCCTTCAGTTCTCTAGCAGTTGCACAGGCACACTATCAGGGCAAAAATCACGCCAAGAAGCTACGTCTGGCTGAAGCCCAGCAGAACTCCAATAACATGTGAGTCTGGGTCAAAAATATTTTCTGTATCAACAGCAGGTTTCATACTTATTCAGGTTTTCTAGACAGATGAATTATTAAAGATACTATCCGTGTGTGTAAACCTAATAAAAAAAAATAAAAAAAATAAAAAATATATATATATATATATATATATGTATGTGTGATTATACCTACATTTTTAGTTTTAAAACAATTTTGTCTTCAACTAATCTAGAGAAGGAAACGTTGAGGCAGCCCCCAGAAAAAATTGGAAGGATGGCAGTGAATATCGATTGGTGAAGAACCGTCGCAGCCCACAGTTGCCTGCTGCTATACCAGGTAAACCAAGAGAAAATTAATTAATGCAAATAAACCTCTTGAATTTTAAATGGTGACATGTCTAATCTGATGTGAGATTTTCAGTTAATTTATATTTCATCAAATGTTGTTTGATTATATTTGTTCACTTATCAGTGTTTGCTTTAGCAATGTCATGAACATAATTATGTATATCTTGTTAATCAGCTACCCCTGTGTTTCTAAAGGATATGCTTGTTTCAGGTTGCTACTTTAAAGAAATATTTGGCATTATTTTATATATTCTACAACTTTTTCAACCTTTGCATTTAACCGCATATTGTATTATTTTCTTGCTTTATGAGTGGTCATTTCATAAACTGTCTTATATCTGTCTACATAAGAGAAGGGTAATTTTCTGTCCAGATCAGCATTTAAAGCTTCCCTAGCTCATTTAGCAAGAACAATGCCCTTGGGTGCAGAGAGAAAGAAAGTTTAAAAAAAAAAAAAAATTGCTCCTGTTTTCATTTGCTGGTTTCGGTAAATAAAATATCCTTGATAAGTATATTGCATACGATGTTAAAATATATTTTTTAAACAGTGTTGTTGTCTGGGATAACAGATTCTGGAAAAAAGGTTCATTTGCACGAGTGTCTGCTTTCCTTGTGTGTGTGTGTGTGTGTGTGTGTGTGTGTAAACAGATACAGCAAATGGAACGTCAGACAGTCTATTGACGTCACCCATCTCCTTCTTGCTATATCTGTTTCTGTTCCCATTTTGTCTTTTTTACCCCAAAAAAAAAAGTCATTAGCAATTGAACTAAAAATTAAAAGGAATAAATCACACTCAAAAGCAAATTGCCCTTCCTGTCTCTTTCAGTTCCTCTTTTTCACCACAACTTTCTGCTCATGTCATCAGCTTTTTTGATGGATAAGTCTTAAAATAGCTGTCCTCTTGCCTGCGGTTACTTTTTTGCTGACTACTTTTGCTAGTCTCTTCATATTTTTTATTTTCCTGCAGTCTGTACACAAATGAACAAACAAACATTTTTGTTCTTTGTTCTAGCCTTATCTCATATGGCTTTGATATTCTCATTCTGTACATTGTTATGGATCGTCAGCTCAAATAAAGGTTAGGTTCTCATTTGGTCAATTTTCTAGTTGTATTTTAAACCACTTTCAAGAATATGAATTGTGTTTTGGTTCCGTCTTAAATGCATTTTACTTTTATGTATAAAATCTGCAGCATTTACATAAAGGAGCACATCTCTTGCAGATAAACTGTAATTTAAAATATCATCATGAACTCCTGGTCAGAAAAATTAAGCCAATGTAAAACTTCTTTAAAACTGCATCTAAAGACCAGCAGGGGGAGTCTGCAAAGGCTGTTTTGTAAAAGAGCTAAGAAAGTTTACCACCTTCTCACATATTTAATTCTTATAAAAAGATTTAGCAATTTTCTGGTTTTAATCAATAGTTTTATGTCTTTTGCATTCCAGCTAAATGTGAAAGGCTATCAATTCAATTCAATTCAGTTTATTTATATAGCGCCAAATCACAACAGAAGTCATCTCAGGGCACTGTACAGAAACAATAAGTGCTTTTAATTCCACAAGGACTGAGAACTACTTGAGATCATTTGAAGACATCTAGATAAGCATTTTATCACAAAAATTAAACACATAGATCAAAACATATTGAATTTATAATGTACAACCTTTCTCTTTACAGTAATCCCTCACTTATCGTGGGGGATCTGTACCCTGAAGATCTGCAATAAGTGAAAAACCGTGAAGTAGGAATAGTAGTACAAGTAGTTGTTTATTTTAGTATTCACATAGGCATTTTAAACCCCACACTCTTGCAGTATTCTAAACAATGTTTCTAAACTCCAAACGCTCTAAAAGAACACAGAATGTCATGATTTCAGCTTCCTGCCTCCGCTGCTCTTTGCCA
>NC_056500.1:8415427-8478389 GCF_014905685.2 Nematolebias whitei
TTTATTATTTATATAGATATATATAAAGGTGTTTTAAACCCTTCCTATACTCTTGCAATATTCTAAACAATGTTTCTAAACTCTAAATGCTCTAAGAGCACAGAATGTCATGATTTCAGCTCCTTGCCTCCTCTGCTCTTTGCCACCTGCAAGCGCTCTTGGCCACGCCCACTTCCCAGCTCTGCAGGCTGAACAGCTGATCAGCTCTTCAACTGTAGCAGAAAGTTTATCCTGGGGCTGAGATGGTGTAGAGGCAGGGCAGCCGGCTTGGGACCCAAAAGTCCCAGGTTCGATCCCCAGTCACTGCACATTACGTGGCGTCTCTGGGCAGCACGCCTCATCCCCAA
Source organism: Nematolebias whitei (assembly GCF_014905685.2). Classification (NCBI taxonomy): domain Eukaryota; kingdom Metazoa; phylum Chordata; class Actinopteri; order Cyprinodontiformes; family Rivulidae; genus Nematolebias; species Nematolebias whitei. Next base: position 8,415,775 of record NC_056500.1, read on the forward strand.
AATGCCCCCCCGGGCGCTTTCAATAGCTGCCCACTGCACCACCTGGTGGTGGATGGGTTAAATGCAGAGACTAATTTTGCCATTGTATGGAAACATACAGTGCTGACATTGTGATGACATTATTATTATTATTATTAAGGGCTAGACAAAGTACCAGTTGTGTGTCATGTCCAATCTTATTTTGAAAAACTGCAATAGAACGAATCTGCGATAGATCGAACGATTTGATAAAGGAACCATGAAGTAGCGAGGGACTACTGAAAATGTTTTTATCTTTAGTTCTGCAATTCAATGCCCTTCCTGTCATGGTAGCTATACCTCAAGTGTATCATCCTCTTCATGTGTGGCTGCTACTAATTTCTCTCCCACCTCTTGTTGCTTCTTCTGGTCCTCCTAGGTCCATACTACAACCCCAGACCGAGGCAGCGCATCCCCAGGGATTTAGCCATGTGTGTAACTCCCAGTGGACAGTTCTACTGCTCCATGTGCAACTGCGGAGCCGAGCAGGAAATAGACTTCAGACAGCATCTGGAGAGCAAGCAGCACAAAGCCAAAGTGTCAGAGTTAAGATATCGCCATGAGATGGAGAACCTCGGATACAGCTAAGAGGGGAGGGGAGAATAAAGATGGAGACTAAAGTGAGGCAATGGCATTGGTAAGCACCAGGGGCAGTAATATATATATATATATATGTATGTGACTGTATCACTGTATGACTATAGCTGTAAAGGTAGTTGTCCACCAAGTGCAGGGGAAATAGGTTAATCTCCTCCTTTATCAAATATTTTGAGCCAAGACTGAGTTGCCCCTTATGGACACAAATTCTGCCTATTAAATCTGTTCTATCATAAGAAGCTAGCTAATAAAACTTCACTTCAGTCTGTGTAGTGAGTGCAACATAGAGAGAACATTTTAAATACATGAGTAGAAAACAAAAGATCTTTGGTACTGAATAGAAACAGACTTTTTTTTTTGTTTGTTTGTTTGTTTTAGTCTCGTTCTCTTTGTGCAGGTTTCAATCTGACTCAGGTCACAAGTGAATGCAAATGGGATGCAAATAAATTTGCATCTTGTTTGGACAATACATAGAAGACTAGTGATCAGGAAGCTAGTTGGAAAAAAAAAAAGTTTGCGTAGGAACTCTTGAAGAAGAAAGTGGCACACAAAGAGTTATTTAATCAAATGTGAAAAAATACCTAGAGAAAAATAAATGAGACAAAACATTTTTTTTAGCTAAATAACCGTTTTTATTGTGAATGAAACAACAACAAAGGTAATAAATGAAACACTTTTTGCTAGTTTTAGAACAAAACGCAAAGCACAACAGTATCTTGTATAGATTGTTAAATGAAACTGTGAGCCTTGGCTGACCTCTGGCTTGTTTTTTATTGTGTTTCGGGCTAAAAGTTAGTCATTGATTTACCTTGTTCAGGCATTTGGACAAAATCAGGCCAAAGTTCTCGTTAGCCATTTTGTTGATACAGTAGCACCCAATCTGTACTGTGGTAGAGTTTTTCCATAAGCTATGTTATCATATTAAATTATACAAAGGTTATATAGATTTTGCTGTGTAATATTACACTTGTAAATATAGTATATTAAACAGGAATCCTATTGAGACTTTAGTTGTTAGCCTCTGAATCTATTTTAAGAGCTCATAATCAGTCTATTATTTATGAGGAATCTTGTACATTGTGCACACAGTATGAATGTCTAAGCAGTTTTTTTTCTTCTAGTTTTCACTATAGACCCTTGAAACAACTCCAAAGTACTGTATTTCCGGTACCAGCAGCATATAATTAAGTGGCAGAAGTGGCTGCCTCTGAAGCGAAACTACCGGTACTTAAGAGGCAGGTACAAGCTGAATCTTTGTCTTGTAAGACAACTAAACACAAAGAAATATTTACTCACTGTGTACGATTAAAAGTTAAGCCCAAACTTCAAAGTAGTTTACAAATTGCAAAGCTCCTGGATAGTTTAGATTATTGAAGCGTTTAACTCTCCTAATTTTCCAATCAACCCTGATTCCCAGAGAGGACATAACTGGAGTTTATTGCGTAATGAAATGGGAACAAAGAAGTGAGTAGATATGAGTGAGTCTGCAGAACCATCTGCTTGGTTGCCACTCTCATCTGACACAGGTTCAGCTGATGTACATAGCACAACAAATCATATATTTGGAATCAAATTTTATTTTCTGTTTTGATTATCTAATTTAAGGCTGCTGAGCCAAACCGGAAAGAGTCACAGTATTTTAGGTTTATAGAGGATTTTAACTAGATAAAAGTTGTCCTTAATTTACACTACAATATGAAAAATGTATGTATTTAATGCTTGAAGTACAAACACTTTGACTTTAAAATTATTGCTTACAAACTGAATTATAAAAGTGTAATTAGTGCCAAAATATTTTGTTGCAGTAAAAACAAAATATAAAGATTAGTGGATTAACTATTTTGCACTTTAATAATAACAGATTGGACAAACACACACACACAAGCACATGTAAAAAAATAAGTTAGGTTTGCATAAATGTGTTGAAAAGTTAAAAACGAAGGCAGCGTTCTAGCTTTCTGTTTGCTACATTCAGTTTGCTGGAGGCAGTTATCTGTCCCTGTCTTTTGTTTGTCTAACACAAGCACACACCTGAATAAAAGATGCTCAGGAGAATAGTGCAGAGAGGAAAACTTAGTTTAGTGTTGGAAGGATTTTAACCATGAGAAAGGCCGAAACAAAGAAAGATGTAGAAAGAATATTTCTGCAGTTTAATCGAAAAGGAACAATGACAAGCTGATGAAAGCAGAACTGTAAGGTGAGCCAGAGCTAGTCATTTTTTTTTACATTTGACACTTCTCCTTATCCTAAAAATAACTTGCTTTTGTCTTTTTATGAAAGCACTGGTGGCACAACGTTTTATTATGATGACAGAGTTGTGAACTGAAAACGAGTTTTACACTTCAGTGAAGCTACTGAACAGACTGAGCAAGTTCAGGAAACAAACTGCAGAGGAATGGGGACAATGGAAGAAGGATAGGATACTGTGAAGCCAACCATAAACGACATTACTCTGAAAACCCTTGATTCTCCTTGAAACTATTTTTAAACGCTCAACAATTGTGATAGTAGCTGATTTTTTTAACCATTAAACAATGATTTATCTACATTATGCAATAACACCATCCTTGCATGATGTAGCACTTAATGTTAATTTATTTTTAAGATTTATCTGCACAAAGTTGGACGTTATATATGGTAGACATATAGTAAAATATATTGTTTTCATTGAACAATATGACAGTGGTTTTCTATCCACCATTTATGTGATGAAATTAAAATTACTTGCCATGTAAAAGTCCGCATTTACATTTACATTCAATGTAACAGGGCCCCAAAGTACCGTATTTTAGTATAAGTCACAGGTTTTTGCATAGATTTGCCAGTCCTGCGACTTATATGCTGATGCGACTTATATATGTTTCTTTTTCCATATTCATGACACAATTTTTGACTGACGCTTTAATTGTTCATTCACACAGACATGAACCAGAGTAAACATTACCATTTGCAGCTACTAGACGTGCGAGCGGGCCCTCTAGGCTTTTGACAACTACCGTTAGGCATATATGTTGTTCCTGTACCGCTCCCGCTGCCCCCCCACCAAACATTGAACATTAAAGTGCATTTAATAAGGAAAAAGTTAAACTGAAACAAACCTTTGCTAACAAAGGAGCAAACAAATAATAGTTTTTAATTGTTAATCTTGTTAAATTTCGAAGAACTGCAACAGTGAGTCCTCCCATGTGTGCACCCATCAATCGATTTTTGGCACAACACCGACCCATGTTTCCCAGGTGTCAGCGGTGATGCATAATAAACACAACTTGTACGCTGAAACAACTCATATATGTTTTTTCCTCTTCATGATGCTTTTTTTGGACTGATGCGACTTATTCGCCAGAAAATACGGTACTTTGGCCTGTGTCAGATCTGAGTGCACAGGGCATGATTTTCTTGTATTATTGTGGAAGATAATGCAGCTGCACCCTGGAGATCGAAGCAGCTTTACTGCAAAAGGACATTCACATAAACTATGCTTAGACTACCCGCATGAATCTTTCTTTATTAAAACCAGATTTGCTCCAGTACCACAAACTCCAATACCACATCAAATTTGTTTTAAAACCTGAGCAGAAATTACATTTGGATGTAATCTGATTTCTAAGTCAAATTCAGATTCATATTCTCAGTGCATATGCTCTGGCTGCTCAAAATTCATTTTAAACATAGAAAGAAAACCTAGAACAGACAAAACTGACTACAATTCTGTTCAGTAAATCACCAAAATCAAAGAAGTACAGACATTATTTTATGTAGCATTAATACTTTAAAACTCTGTTATATTTAAAATACTGTATTACATCTAAGTCATGTGTGTGTGTGCTCATATAAAGAGAATGGGTCTAAAAAAGTATTATTTTTTAATGACAGCAATGTCAAGATTCCTTGAAAACATATAAGAAATCACCAGACCTTTATTTAAAAAAAAATATATATAAAAGTTGTGCAATTTTCGATTTCAGTAAATAATCTTTAGCTCAAATTATTCTAACTTTAGAGAAATGTTTCAAAATTTTGATTTAAAACTGCATTTTAAAGGTGAACCTCAATAACTAATGGCCTTTTGTTTAAATTGTTTACATACAGGAGTATAAAGGTGGGTAAACATAATATCAAAATAATGTATTTACAGTGATCTAAACACTGAAGTGTTTCAGTATCATAATTTATAGTTTAATATTATTTTTGTAAATGACAGAAAAGTGTTTTATATTGCACCATAGGGATTGCATTAGATTTATTTTGTGCATGCGTAAAGTTGCATCTGGTAACCACAGAGATGTTTCAGAGAGAAAATATAAAACATTCTGATAAAGTTTATTTGATTAAATGTATTGAATGATATCTTCTAAAGATGCAGTGTCTCATCTTAGAGGGGCTCTTATTGATTGGGTTTCCAGCGGGGCTTAGCGACACTATAAAACAGTACTAGACAAAACTGCAGTTTTGCACTTAATAATAAAAAGGGCATTGGTGTTTATACAGAAAAGTATTTTAGCATATGTTTTAGGTTCGAATAAAGAATTTACTATCTTTGTCATCTTATACCTCTTAATAATTTGAACTTTATGCTAAAAGTTTGAGCCATGTGTGTAATATTTGTAATTGTGTGCATTTATACAATGTGGATTAGTCAGATCAAGGTAGATGGGTGACAATGTGAGGTTAATCAAAATCACTTCTAATTTTTGTCTAATTTTGCAGCAAAGATAAATCTTTTTTGAGTGCTCGTCAGCAAACACAAAATATTGTGGTATGTTTTTTTGTTTTTCCTTTTCTAGCTGCTGTGATAAAAAGCACATTTAGTCTTGGACCATCTAAAGTTAAAATGAGGGCATGCCACAGGTTACAAGTAAAAAGCAAAACTATAACATGTAAATAACGTTAAAGAGTTTGTCTCTTCAGTTTGGCTAGGTCACACACATTAACACAAAAATATCTTTAACACAATGGAATTATTTTCTTTTGCTTACTTGTGTGGCTATGAAATGTTTAAGGTCAAATTCTGGAAGAGCTAGTACAACTCGAAAGATAATTTCACCACATTATTTGTGCTATTTGTGCACAACTTTAGCACATTGATGGGTACACCGTGGATCCTCTTATTACTCCTTCCTCTGAAAACTGTTGTTCAAAAAGCCTTATCCGTATTGTTTGGATTGAGATTATTTATTTTGATTTTAAGTTTGATTAATAGAATGTATTTTAATGGATATCAGTGTTTAACATGGGCATATCTAAATATATCAACATAAACAGGAACATAAACGCGTGAAGCCTTAACATCACACGTTTCAATTAGAACATTTTAATTCAGTTCAAAGAAAATATTTTTAATGTTTTAGTTTGCTGAAATTACAAGTTCAATATTCTTTGAACTACACTGTGCTAGAGGGCTTGCACTAATTTATTTATTTATTTATTTATTTTGCCCTTTCCTGTTTCTTTTTTAACTTAAGTTGAAATGATTTGATTGAAAGTATAAAATGTTGAAAAGGACCTATTTAAAAAATCTGTTTTCACCAAAATATTCATTGTCTGATTTCAGATTTGGTGCACTGTGTTGATTTTAAGAAAACTGAACAAAATTTGTCAACATAGGTAAATGCTTATTAACATGTTGGGTATTTTTGATCATTTCTGTTTGGGTTCTGGTTGCATATGTTATTAACAGTTAAGAACATGCAACTCCTGCCTCGTAGAAGCCCATGTATCCTGGTCTACAGACTAAAACACTGGCAGAATTCAGGACCTCCGACCTTCATTTACTCTGAGGGGCTTTGGATTTTCTTCAGCACCCCTCCAGGACAGCATATTCTCCTTTGGTCTTTGTGAAAACCTCAGCACACTTTCAGTGCCTCTGAACAAATACATTTTACTGACTGAATGAATGCCTGGACAAGTGACGCTTTAACTTCTGACTCTGTGTATGTTTGTGTTTTCTGACAGATGAATAAACTTGCAGATGATAATAACTGAGCTGTGTTCAGTTTTTCCAGCGAACGAGTGTCTCATCTGTTCTTCTCTACGGCTCAGCTCACAGTGCTCCAGGGGAAATAAACGCTCGGTTAGCTGATGCAGTTATTGGTTCAAATAGAGAAGAATCTCTCCATAGCCTAGTTTCCAGCACTCCATTACCCACTATTCTTAATATTACTTCTACAAAAAGCTGTTCCCCCTGCTAGACAGCAGAATATCTCACAGTGGGAAATGTTTTGTCCTAGCCTCAAGTTTGAGTTAACAATTTTTGATGAGGATCAATTATAAATTTACATCCCAGCTTTAATTATGGTTTGTGTTGCATTTATAGAAGTATTTGCAGTCATATCCTGATCGTTTCCTTCATTATCCTGATTACTTTTAAGCTCTTTGAATCGTTAAAAGGTTTTTTTTTCTTCTTCATTTTTTGCCATGGTAATTTCCTTTTTCTTTTTTCTAAGACAGTGAGAATGAAGAGTCCAGATAAATGTCGGCTTACTTTTTGATGAGAAATGAGTCAGTATTCTTCTACCTTTTCTTTCCACTATTCCCTTTTCACGGGTCACTATGAGTCGAGCCATCCTTCATCTCACTCTATCTTCATCCATCTCAATGTTCTGTTCTCACCCCAACTACGTCCATGTCATCTCTTAACGGCATTCATATATTTCCTAAATTGTTTTATTAGATGTTTTCAGTTTAAGTAATAACAGTCTTATTAACTAATAACTAATAATTTACATGGGTAATGTGTCGCATCAGTACATTCAGTACCTCAAATACAACCAAACCTTCATCAGGTTATATTGCAGGTGTGTGCAAACATCTTATTTTTTCAACTACATAAGTTGCTTCTAAGGAGATAAAACCTATTTATATATTTTTTATTGGTCCTAAGCAATGATTTCCCAAGCATTTCAAAGGCTTTCTGTTCCAACACAGGCTTTCCCTCTGCAGTTAATTTTTAGTTTTAAGCTTTTTCACATATATTTTTTGTGAGCCTCTTTATAGTTCGTATTTCAAGCATAAAAATGCACCTAATTCAAGAATGAACCAGAGTTGTGTCAACACATTAAAGCATGAAACGCAATAATACAAATGTATGATGTATTGCTATCCTAATGGAAGTAATGTCTTTAAAGACAACACTGTTAATTTATTACTCACCGAGGTCACTGAACAGCCAATGAAGATCCAGCATCAACATAGAAAATAAAATTATATGCTTTATATGAGAGAATTGCAAAATTAAGAACCTTGTAGAACAAATCCCAATAAGTATCCGAGTTGTTCTACGATTATTGATTTTCATATAATTATATGATTATGATTCATGATTTTTGGCACATTATGGTCCAACAGCTTAGATAAAGTTTAATTTTTAAAGTGTTTTTTTCTTGTTTTCACAACTGTGCATCTAAAAAATGTTCATATTATTTACTGCAATGCCTTTGAGTAAATGATGAATATTTCTGTTATAGCATTTCAACAAAATAGATGTAATTTATGAGTTATTAAAGCTGTTCATTCTTCCTATGTTTAAAAACTATCAATGCAGTACCAGTTTAATTTATTAAACTAATAGTAAAAAGGCACCTTGTGAATTGTTTGTTGCAGTTTTTTTTTTTTTCTGCTTAAGCCTGCCAGATTTTATTTAGCGAGTTTATTAATGCCATATTTGTGGTGTTAATTTATCTTCTACAATTTATGTATATGTTTTGGTTTGTATTTTCTGCTTCAGAGGATCCTCAGAGAAGCTTCAAAAAACATTTAAAAAAAATTAACATGTCCAGCTCTTGCTCACAGTCCTCCAGGACCTGTGATGGCTCTGTGGGTCAGCAGGGCACTCTTGTTTTGGCTTTTGTTTTTGTTTTTAAGTGTTGACCCTTGTGTGGACACAGATGATTTTTTTTTTTCCTGGAAGAGACACAGGAAAAACAGAACACAGGCTTAGTATGGGCCACAGCTGGAGATTTCCGATCATGCCCAGGAGACGCGCAGCAGAGGAACTTTGTTCCACTGTTTGGACAAAGCAAAGTAAGGAGGGAAGGGGGACATTTAAAAAACAGGAAGTTGATCTGTGAGTAGGCGCCAAACATCCAACAGCAACTATATCAATAGTCTGTAATTTCAAAAAAGACTGAAATGTAACCATTTAATATTTATTTGAACTTGAATAAACAGTTTAGCTGTTGTTTTAAAGTTACATAAAAACTAATGTTCCATGTGTTTTGTCTACATTTTGTCTATAATAACATTACAACTGCAAAAGAAATTGCAGAATTAAAACATCTCAAGCAATTCTTTAATGCACTATTGTAAAATATTGTTAACACAGTTTACAAAGTATCATTACCGGTTTTGGACTAATGTCTACAAAACATCTGAGCATTTCAGCAAAAGTAGCACTTGCTCATTTCACAAATGATTTATTTGAGTAGTCTTTATGAAAGCAACACATAAAAAGCTCTGCTTGGCTCTTTACTGCCATCTACTGCACATGACACCTTAAAACACACACAGAGTTGGAAAAAGTCCCATTGTACTGGTGCTGGTCATAAAATTAGAATGTCATGAATAAAGTTGATTTATTTCGTTAATTCCATTCAAAAAGTGAAACTTGTATATTATATTCATTCATTACACACAGACTGATATATTTCAAATGTTTATTTCTTTTAATGTTGATGATTATAACTGACAACTAATGAAAACCCCAAATTCAGTGTCTCAGAAAATTAGAATATTACTAGACCAATAAAATAAAGTTTTTTTTTTAATGTTGGCCAACTGAAAAGTATAAACATGAAAAGTATGAGCATGTACAGCACTCAGTACTTAGTTGATGCGCCTTTTGTCTGGATTACTGCAGCAATGTGACGTGGCATGGAGTCGATCAGTCTGTGGAACTGCTCAGGTGTTATGAGAGCCCAGGTTGTTCTGATAGTGGCCTTCAGCTCTTCTGAATTGTTGGATCTGGCGTATCACATCTTCCTCTTCACAATACCTAATAGATTTTCTATGGGGTTAAGGACAGGTGAGTTTACTGGCCAATTAAGAACAAGGATTCCATGGTCCTTAAACCAGGAACTAGTAGCTTTGGCACAGTGTGCAGGCGCCAAGTCCTGTTGGAAAATGAAATCTGCATCCCTATAAAGTTGGTCAGCAGCAGGAAGCATGAAGTGCTGTAAAACTTCCTGGTAGACGGCTGCGTTGACCTTGGACCTCAGAAAACATAGTGGACCAACACCATCTGATGACATGGCACCCCAAACCATCACTGACTGTGGAAACTTGACACTGGATCTCAAATAGCATGGATTCTGTGCCTCTCCTTTCTTCCTCCAGACTCTGGGACATTGATTTTCAAAGGAAATGCAAACTTTACTTTCATTTCACATGAACCTAACTTTGGACCACTCATCAAGAGTCCAAGGCGAGACGCTTCTGACGTTGTCTCTTGTTCAAGAGTGGCTTGACACAAGCAATGCGACAGCTGAAACCCATGTCTTGCATATGTCTGTGAGTGGTGGTTCTTGAAGCACTAACTCCAGCTGTAGTCCACTCTTTGTGAATCTCACCCACATTTTGGAGTGAGTTTTGTTTCACCATTCTCTCTAGGGTGCAGTTATCCCTATTGCTTGCACACTTTCTCTACCACATCATTTCTTTCACCTCTCTATTAATGTGCTTGGACACAGAGCTCTGTGAACAGCCAGCCTCTTTAGCAATGACCTTTTGTGTCTTGCCCTCCTTGTGCAAGGTGTCAATGGTCGTCTTTTGGACAACTGTCAAGTCAGCAGTGTTCCCCATGATTGTGTAGCCTACAGAACTAGACTGAGACCATTTAAAGGCCTTTGCAGGTGTTTTGAGTTGATTAGTTGATTAGAGTGTGGCACCAGCTGTCTTCAATGTTGAACCTTTTCACAATAGACTAATTTTCTGAGATACTGAATTTGGGGTTTTATTGGTTGTCAGTTATAAAGATCAAGATTAAAAGAAATAAACATTTGGAATATATCAGTCTTGTGTGTAATGAATGAATATAATATACAAGTTTCACTTTTTGAATGGAATTACTGAAATAAATAAACTTTTTCATGATATTCTAATTTTATGACCAGCACATGTACTGAGAGCCTAACAGTAATTATTTATTTTTGTTTCAAACTTGAAAACGCTGATCAATATTTTTTGTAATTTTTCTCTGATTCCTTCAACAGCTTGTCATATTGTTTAAAAAAATAACATGGACTCATTGTTATTCTACTGTATCTGATTGCCTACAGAAAAACGTTACTGAAGTTCCAAGAAAAAGTAATGTAACTGTGTTGATGAAATACTAATACTGATATGGTTGGGCAAGCTCATAGAAACAACTGTGACTTTGTACATTTAAATACCATTTTATTTTTAATTAATAGATGAAACATTCTATAAAGTGCAAATGCTAAAACCAAATGTAGTATTTTTAGTCCAGTTTTCATTAAGACACAGCATCTTTAAAAAAAGTGGGTCAGCTTATATCATATCATATTAATTATCTTACAGCTTCAAATACAAACAATCAATGAAACAACAATTTCAAAAAATGTGTTTAAAAAAGGTTTGGTCCTGTGAATTGTACCTTTAGGTACAGAAGTAAAACCCTCATTTGCTCTATGCAAAGCCTGGAAAGAACACATTACATATAAATTACAAAAGATTTCACAAAACATAATTAGTCAGTATTCATTATTATAATCCTGATCAGCATTATTTGCACCTCTCAAGTTTAAATACATAATTTAGAAAATATCCTGAAAAAATAATCAACTAAAGCAGCTTTTTTCTACTGATAACTTGTGTTTAGTGCAAAAGAGCAAATGATGAAAAAAACAAAACCTAACAAACAAGTGTGGAAACACATTCTGCCTCACCTGTGTTAAAATGTTAAAATAGAAATGAGAATAACCTGTGATAAACTGTCAGTGCTCATGTGGCATGAATGAGGACATTACTCTTTCAAAAAGCCACATTATTCTTTAATTGTTACAATGGTGAAGACAAAGGAGTAAGATACCAGAACGGCTATCAATAGCAAACACATGACCTCCAAAGGGTATAAGACCATCTCCTTTAACCTTGGTACCCCATTTTCAACAGTGCACAATGTTATCAAAAAGTTTGCCAAGCATGAAACTATGAAGAACCTCCCTGACTTTTGATGAAAGAGAAACATTGATGAGTGAAGTGTCCAAAGGTTGGTGCAAATGAGAGGAAAGAAACACCATGTCTAACATCCAAAGACCTAAAGGCCAGCCTGGAACAGTCTGGGGTCTGGGTTTCTACAAGTACCATACGGTACACTAAACCACGCAGGCCTTAACAGGCGAAGACCCAGGAGGAAATCATTAATAGAAATAAGACACAGATCGACTGATCCTTGTCAAAGAGTATCAGGACAAACCAGTCTTTCTGGGATTTTTTTCTGAGGACAAATGAAACAAAACTCAAGCTTTTCGTCAATCCACACCAACAGTTTCTTTACAGATGACGCAATAAAGTTTATAAGAAAATAACACACTACTCACAGCTAAGCATAATGGAGGATCCCTAATGCTGTGAGGCTGCTTTGCTGCAACTGGCACTGGAGACCTTGACTGTTTTAAAGGAATAATGAAATTGGAAAATTACCAAGCAATTTTTGAGCAAAATGTCCCATCCAGTGTAAGCAAACTTGGTTTGAGGCTAAAGTCATTGGTCCCTCGGCAAGACAAAGATCTGAAGAACTCATCCAAAAGCATGCAGGAGATAAGTTAAGATAGAACTTTATTGATCCCACAGGAAATTGTTGAAGTGGGAAAAGGAAAAAAAAATCACTAATTTTTAAATGGCCAGCAATGAGTCTTGAGCTCAATCCCACTGAAAATCTTTGGCATGAGCTAAAGTTTGCTATTAGGGAACAGAGCCCTGCAAACATTCAAGAGCTTATGAATGATAATGATTATAAAAGATCGGAGATTGTCACTGCTTCCAAAGTGGGAGCAACCAGATATTTAAAAGGGTTACCAATGTTGCTGCCCATGCAGTTTTTAAAGTTTCTTTATTTAAATTAAAACTTGTACGTTGAAAACAATGTTTTGTGTTGTATTACTTTGGACAGCCAATTGATGTTGTAAATTTGGTAAATTTCCATTTATTTCTAAAGATATTGAACATGTTACTCAAGTTTAGAAATTATTGTAGGATCTGATTTGTGTTTGAAGATAAGATATAATCCATCCATCCATCCATCCATTATCTTTACCCGTTTATTCCATTTTGGGTCACGGGGGTCGCTGGTGCCCATGTCCAGCAATCACTGTGCGAGGGGCGGGGTACACCCTGGACGGGTCGCAAGTCCATCACAGGGCCACATAGAGACAAACGAGACAAACAACCATTCACTCTCTCACTCACACCTAGGGACAATTTAGAGTTACCAATCAGCCTAACATGCATGTTTTTGGTCTGTGGGAGGAAACCGGAACACCCGGAGAAAACCCACGCATGCACGGAGAGAACATGCAAACTCCACCCAGAAAGACCCCTGGACCGGGGTTTGAACCAAGGACCTTCTCGCTGAGAGGCAGCATAAGATATAATAAGATACGATAAGATATAATAAGATAAGATACGATACGATATAATAAGATAAGAGAAGAGAAGAGAAGAGAAGAGAAGATATAATAAGATAAGATACGATAAGATAAGAGAAGATAAGAGAAGATAAGAAGAGAAGAGAAGATAAGAGGAGAAGAGAAGAGAAGAGAAGAGAAGAAAGAACTTTATTGATCCCGCAGGATATTGGTGTTGAACTGCTTGACTTTTGGTATAATTTTCATAATTTCTGACATAATTTCCACAAAGTTTTCCAGACACTTTATCTACTGCTGTTTGAGGAGGTTCAGTCTAAATGTAGAGCTCACAAAAGGAGAAAAAGTACAACCTGTTTTAATGGCCTCAGATAATAAACATCAACTTTGAACTTCTCTTGTTTTATCTCATTATATTTTGTGTCAACACTCACAACATCCTAATAATGAGAGGGTCAAGCTTTTGAGATCGAAGCACATTTTGTCTTTTTCATTTATGTTATATAATTCCATCTAAGCTGAATTTAATTATACTGCCTAGGTACATAACTGCAGATGTTGGATGCTGTCTATCACGGTGCGCTAAGATACATAACTGGCTGTGATCATCGTACCCACCACTGCACCCAGTATTCACTGGTTAACTGGTCTTCATTAACTTCACGCAGACTCTCTCACTGGTACATTTTCATCTTTAAATCACTTCTTGGTCTGCTGCCTTCATACATCTCCTCCTACATGTCTCTGCGTGAGTGCAGCTACAGCGTGCACTCTCAGGTCATTATTACCTGCAGTGTTCCCTCAGTGCAAACTGAACTTGGCAAAAGGGCCTTCTCCTACTCTGCTCCCGTTTCCTGGAATATCTTGCAAAAAGATCTGAAGCTCTCGACCTTGACCTTTCTAAGTGGCTTTAAGCATCTGTTGGACTCCTGGCAAGAACCAATGCAGACATGTTTCTGTTTTTAGTTTTCTACATTCGCCTTATAATCTAGCTGTTTTTGCAACTTTTTTTTCCATCCTATTTTAATTTGTTAAAAAAAAAAATCTGTATGCCTCTTTATGATTGTCTGTTGTTGTCGTTGTTGTCCACTGTTGTCATCACTCTTTGTTGAAATCAGATCTCTTCCAAATGAGTCCTCTAGGCTCAATGGGATTAACTTAACCTGTCTAAATAAACGTTGAATGAATGAATGAATTTGAAAAGCTTATTATGTACATTTTAAAGCTCTGTGTAAGTGATTGTACACTGTGTGTTTGACATTATTAAAAATTGTTGTCTAGTTTCCAGGATTTTGTTACCAAAGTACGCAATAAAGATCATATTATATGTATCTTGACGAGTGTTTAAAATAATTTGCAGCGTCTCCATCCTTTTCAAAGGCTTAAGGGAGTTTCTAAATCCAAACTTTTAGTCAGGCCACAGGAAAATCATCCAACAACGAATGCACCGCATCACACAACACCCGCCATCCTTCTGCAACATAAAGCACAATATCACAGATTAGTGTGAAACAATCATAAACAAACCAACAAAAAGAGAATACAAAATACTCCCGGAGGTCATTTACTTGTATGTTATAAATTACCTGTATAGGGGAATGGCAGCCAGGGCAAGCTTTTGTGTTTACAGCCTTCCATTCCTCGCTCAGATCTGTCATAAAAAACTGCAGCATTTTCTTTCCGTATCTTTTCTTCAGAAGTTTCCGCCTTTCCCTACTGCCAGCAGCATAATCATCCTGAAGTGCCTTCCTCCCCTCTGAGGTATAAAGATACAGAACAAGAACAGCCTCAGAGATGCACATCTGCCATCCCAATCATAGATGCCACCTAAGAAACCTCAAATTACTCTTAAGACCTCAACTGCTTTGGAACTATCAAATGATTTTACCGGCAATTTATTTTACAATTATTTTAGCACTAATGATTTTACTGAGGAGCTTTCTGATTTTAAAAACGCCATCAGGTGCTACAGTACATATTGACAATGGAAGAGTGTTTAACATTTTTTAAAAGACCAAAGAAAGGAAAAGCTCAGGCCCTGATGGCAGAGGGTCATATTCTTAAGAACTGTGCCCTGCAGCTAGCAGACTTTTTTATTTTTAACACGTCTCTCCAAACTTATAGGATCCCCCAGCTTTGGAAAGACACTGTTATTGTTCCAATCCCAAAAAGTAAGATTGCTCAGCCACTAAATGATTTCAGGCCTGTTGCCCTGATTTCATTTGATAAAACTTGTTCAGGAGGTCATCTTGTCGAAAGTTAAACATTTGGACGCACTTTAGTTTGCTTATCGGACACGTAGAGGGGTTGAGGATACAACAAGAACTCTTTTAAATATGATGTTTAAGACATTTAAAAAGGTTAAAAAAAATCCTTGGTAAGATTGCTTTTTATTGACTTTTCATTTGATTTTACTTGTATTCAACTCCACATTTTAGCAGAGAAATGATAATGTTTTGATTGGTCTTGATTCTAGCCTCATATGTTGGTTTGTGGCTTTTTAAACTGTGTGGTCTCAGCATGCGCAGGTCAGTGGGGTTCTCTCTGATGTTGTTTTGTCCTCTACCAGTTTCCCTCAGGGCTGCAATCTTTTGCCACTTTTATTTATTTTATATATGAAAGATTGTCGCAGTCATTATCCACAATGTCACATTGCAAAGTTTGCCGATGACTCTGTCATCCTATCCCTTCTCAGCAGTGATGATCCTGAGACTGATGAGGTGGTGCATCAGTATAAATATCTGGAAACTGTTCTTGATGACTAACTGACTTTTAACAAACGTGAACTCACTCTGTAAAAAGGCTCATCACAAAATGTATTTTTGTTGAAAGTTCTTTGGGTTTAATAATGATTCTACTTTTGTGAGGATGTTTTATCGAGTTTCTTGTTTTACCTTCATCTGTTGGTTTGAGTTTTTAACATGTAAGAACAGGGACAAATTCTTAGGGATTGTCAGGATGTGCAGCAACATTGCTGGTATAGCCCTTCAGAACATCACTGATCTACACAAGGTGATGTCAGTGGAAAAAGGTCAGGCCGATTCTGGCAGCTCCTATTCACCCATGGTGAGTTCAGGTTGCTTCTGTCCGGACGCAGGTATCTGTTGCCCAGATGTAGAATGAACAGACTAAAAAACTAATTTATTCCTATAGCAATCAGGCTTCTCAATAAACAGTGGTGATTTCTGTACTGTTATTTTAGTGTCTTAATGTTTTGTCAAGTATGAATGTTTTATATGGCTACTGTGAAACACATTACCCCTTGGGGATAATAAAGATTCTTAAACTTACAACTTTTTTCTTGGCGATTATCTCAAGCAGAAAAACTATGATGTATGGAACCATGAACTTTAGCCATTAGCTAGGTTTCGAAGAGTGGAGACATTGGTTATAAGGATCTGAGGTTATTTTCATCATGTGGACTGATCACAAGAACCTGGTCTACATTCAAAATGATAAGACTAAACTCAAGGCAAGCCTGTTGGTCATTTTTCTCTGCCAGATTCAATTTCACCATAATCTATAGACCCAGTTCAAGAACTGTCAAACCAAATACTCGATCCCATCAGTTCTCTTCTTCAGTTTTCCCTAAAGAAAATATTATTCCTTCTTCGTGCACAGTTGGGAGCTATGACAGAGACCATTGAGAAGGACATCAGACAGGACCAACTAAACAAGCCTGATCCCAGCATTGGTCCTCCTGGAAAGCTTTTTGACCCTGTCGGTGAAGGGTAAGGTTCTGGACTTGATACACACTTCAAAATTCACCTGCCATCCTGGTATAAACCACAAGCTATTCTTCACTAAAATACATTTCTGGTGGCCCTCATTGAATAATGATATTAAGGAGTTTATTGCAGCTTGTCCCTCTTGTGTCCAGAATAAAAGCAGCAACCAACCTCTAGCTGGGCTCCTCCAACCATTACCTACTCCTGGTCATCCTTGGTCCCACATCACAATAGATTTCATTTCTGGAATACCTGCATCAGAAGGTAACATACCAGTAGTCATACTCACCATCATGGACAGGTTTTACAAAGTTGCATACTTTGTTCCTTTGTCTAAGCTCCCCTCTGTGTTGGAGACTGCTGAAATCCTGGTTCTTCACATGCTCTGTCTTCCATGATATTCCCTACGGTGTAGTCTCTGATAGAAGTCTACAGTTCATCTCTGAGGTGTGGAATTTATATATTTATTTATTTATTTATTTATTTATTTTTGTCAGGCTCTAGGAGCTATATCTAGCCTTACTTCAGGTTACTACTCCCACCCCCCCACCCCCAGTTTAGTAGCCAAACTAAGATATGTAATTAGGAACTGGAAGCTGCCTTGAGAACAATCTCTCCACTTGATGTCCACACTTACCTTGGGTAGAATATTCTACTCTCACCTCCTCAGTTACTGGTTTGTCCCCCTTCAAATTATCTTTGGAATATTCTCCTCCTCTGTTCCCCAGCCAGGAGTCTGACATATTGGTCCCCTCAGTCCAACATCGTCTTTGCAAATGCCAGAGTTTGGCAGTAGATCAAGGAGGCCATCCTGCGTACTGCTGAACAGAATGAATGGTTCAGAGATAGGCACAGGTCTTCAGTCTCTACTTAGCTGGTAGGGCAAAAGGTATGCCTCTCCATCAGGGACATTAACATTAAGGATACACCAAAGAAACTTACCCCTACGTTAATCTGTCCTTTCCCTATTGTGAAAATCATCAACCCATCCACTGTCAGATTTAAACTACCTCTTTCCATGAGTATCCATCCCACATTTCACAGATCAGACCAGTATTAGAGAGTTCTTTAAGCCCTTCTTCCAACTTTCATCCATCCCCTGGCTCATCGACAATCATCCTGCTTTCTCACTATGACATACTCTGGATATACGCCATAGGGTTCGGAGATTCCAGTACCTGGTGGATTGGGAGGGATACAGTCCTGAAGAAAGATCATGGATCCCCAGGTCTTTCATGGTCAACCCCAGCCTAATCTCTTTTGTCAGGGCTACCCAAGAACCATTTTAGATCGCCTAGAGGCAATTTTTGAGATGGGAGGTGGGGGGATTCCAGTGTTCTTTGTAACCACTTCTTTTCTACTTCTGAGTGGCAGGGCGGAGCCATACCAACACAGCTGATCCTGGCTGATAAGCACCTGGTGTACTTGAGGACATACGGATCAGTTCCTCTCTGCTGGAAAATTATACTACAAATTCGTAACTAGTTACAGCCTTATCTAAGAGAAACTAAACTGTGTATTTCCTTGTTCCTCCTAGTCCTAACTCTGTGGTTCCTCCTCATGGAAATCCAGACTCCTTTTGCCTGCTAAGCAGAACTCCTCCACAGAACATCTTCATGGATATCACCAGTCTCCTCGTCATCAGCCTATAACATCTCTGGATCAGTCAATGAGTTCCATCTTGCCACTCCAACTTGTTCTACTCACCTTTCTCACCAAGTGCTTCCATCCACCTGGGATCTTTCACCCTCCTCTCCAGGCCTACCAAACAAAGGGCAAAGTAAGGGATCTTACTTCATCTTGGACATTGTACAAAGTATTATCACTTCAACTAAGATACTTGCATAACTGTCCTCCATTCCCTTCCAGATCTTACCTAAACCCTTTCAACAATGTAAATAAAATCACTTGAATATGTCGGTCTCTCTGTCAGTCCACACTTCTGTGGGTACTAAAATATTTTCACAACGCCCCCTGTCCTTCACTGTAGCCTACTATGTATACTGCATGTTGCTATATACAAAGTACCTTTGGACTGTGGAAAAGTTAGCAGAAAGTCTTCCCTCGTGGTTTTGGGTTCCTCTTCATAGCATTTGTTATTTCCATGGTAGGTCTTCTTGCAGTTAACACAGAAAGCAAAACTACACACAGAGCACATTGCCACACTGCTGGACTTTTCTGAGATGACGGGAGAACCACACGAACTCCGAGGACAGTATGTCACATCTAAAATGACAAGGAACAAAAATAAGAGATGAGCAGCATTTTCCAATTATTTTCAATGTTTACAATAAATAAGTCATTGTGAAAGAAAAACTAACATACCAGGCATGCGGTCCAGTGTAGATTGCAGAAGAAGACGTTCATATCTGCTAAACAGTTCCTCTCCTACAAGACTTTTCACCTGTGAAAAAATGAATTTAAGAAGCAAAGTGTGAAAAAAGAAACAAGTAGAACCTAAAAGATGTATTCTTCCTTGGCTCAGTGTTTTAGCAAATTTAAAACAACAATTTCACAAATGTGTTACTGGTGTGTGAATCTGCACATGTATAAACAACTTGAAGGCAAGAAAAATGTTTATCTTTTGTTTAAGTAATACTGTTAAGCACCTTTTTTTTTTTTTACATTTCCACTTTAGTACATTTCAAAAAGGTTACTTTTCACTCTATATATGACAGTACCTGTGGAGGTATTGGGGTCACAGTGCAGCTCTCTTGAGGACAGATGACATTCTGGACAGTCCCTTCTGTAATTTGAACTTTATAAAAGTTGCTGAGACAAGCCCGGCAGAAGATGTGACCACACTCATACAGCTGCACACACTCGGATCCAAGCCAGTCCATATAACAAACCCCACAGTTGAAAACAGTGGTGGCAAACACCTTCTGTTTCTGTTCTACATCATAGATCAAAATCTGGGACAGGAGCTTCTGTGATGGAGTTAAAAAGATACCATAGGAGTTTTTTTCATTGTTCAGGGGTATTTTTGTGGGTTGGACTGGCGAAGAAGTCAGCTCTGTTGCCATTACTGATGTAGAAATATCTGATTTATTTGAAACATCTTCCTTGTTGATTTGGACAAACTCGGAAAATGGAAGAAGTTCGGATGTATCTGCTCTCAAAGAGAGGACATTCTGGTTGTCAGCTTTAACATTTAACAGGATATTGTCAGGTGACACAGACTTGTCTGATCCACAGGGGTCAGATACATCGATGGATTCTGATTTTGGAGTGTTCTTGTTATCCTCTACTGGTGACGGATCAGGATCGTGTTTGTCCTGTTCTTCTGGCAGAGTACTGGGTTGATCTGAAGGAAGTTCCAGCAGATTATGGATGCTCAGGAGCTTCAGGGCGTCTTCTCTCAGAAACTGTATCCAGGAGAATAGCACTACAGCACCCTCTGTGGCCTTGTAGAGATCAATGAGCTGAGCACGCAGTGAAGCCAGCTGATGACATAACAAGTAAAAATGTTAATCTGTCCAGATGACATGAGTGAACTATTTTTTGTGTTTTTTATTGAGATTCTAAATTCTATATCACTTTGACCTTTTGCCTTTATTCATTACCTGTATGGGAGTCAACCAGATGCAGGTGAGCGAAAAGGAGGGAGGGGCAGAGGAGGGGTAGTCCACAGGAAGTTCAAAGGTCAGGAGCACGGGTGGAAGGAATGAAATTTCATACTGCCCTGTACAGAAAAAAATGGGATACAATTATTCAAAGTTCAACAGAAAGGAGTGGATTAAAAAGCTAGAATATTGCTAAAATATTATTCAAGAGAAACAAATGAATGTTTGTCTGTAAACATATTGTTTGACAATAAAACAAAAGTTTTTAAAGAGTAAACTATGTTTAATGAGGTACCAAAAAAGCCTTTCATTATCCTTTTTTTAAAACCCTGACACTGGGTTTTATGTTTAGAAAAAGAACTACTGAACTTAAACATGTGCTGGAGTAAAAAATAAATAAATAAAAATACACTGAAGAAGAAGAGGGAGAAGATGACGATGATGATTTATTCCACATTGTAGAAATTACAGAGGTGGAGTGGACCGCACCAGAAAAAAACATCAGAAAGTTAGAAAATATAAATCAAATAACATAATAATCACACAATATATTCAAATAAATGAACTGAAACAAAATAGGTACCGGTACTGTATTTCACAGAGATTAGTTTTGTTGTCCATAATGGATGTCAGCTTTGACAACACCCAGTTCATTCATTCATTCAACCATTATGTACACAGGTTAATCTCACTGAGTTAGAGGACTCATTTTCAAGACAGACCTGTTTTAGACAATCCACAGATAATGTACAGGGAACAATAAACAGCCATAAAATGCATAAAAAATAAAAAGTAAATAAAAGTTTTTTTTTGTAAATAAAAGTAGTGTTAAAAACCAAATTTTCCTACGATTTGGAGTTTAAAAATAGCAAGATCTCTATTTATTACAACTCTTAGTAGATTTTCTAAATATTTGTTGTTAACGTCCAAATCTTGCATTTAAAAAACATATTTACCACCGTTCAGCACCACGTTAAAGTCTACAGGAAGATCTACAGGCACTCGGATTTCTCCGGCAAACTCCGACTCCTTCCGGACGAACTCCTCCGAACCGAAGATACTCTGCAGAGCGAGCAGCTCGTCCTTCTGTTCCTCCAGGTCCGTATTCATTCCTTAAACCTTTCTCCACAAACTTGGTGGAAAACAACTTGTTTGTAAAAAAAAAAAAAAAAAAAAAAAAAACGAGTTTCTTTTTATTTGGTGTGTTTCTTACAGAGGAAGGCGAACAGAGCTTCAGCTGTTTACTCGGACTTCAGCCGGCTTCCTGGTCCATTTGTGCCCTTCCCTCTATGAGTCACAACTAACGCATGATGCAAAACAGCGAGATGCCGCAGCAACCCCAGCCCAGATCCGGTGTTTCGTTGCACCTGTTCGAGGCCTCCGCCCTAAATGCACCGAAAGACTCCAACGTTATGCTTCAGATATTTTTTATTTTAATGCAAAAGGAATAAAATGTCGTACTGCCTCGGTAATTACGTTTTAGTAAGAAAAAATATAAAGATAAAATAAGGTAAATGTAAACAAAACATTGACATACGTCTCTTTCAAAATGTGATTTGATTATCAATCAACCTTTATTTATACAGGTATAAATAAATTAAGAGAATAATTGAGAAACCCAACATTTTTCAGTCAGGTCATCTGGACAGTTGTTTTTTTGTGCTGAAACGTTTCACCTTCGATCCAGAAGGCTTCATCAGTCAAGGAAACACACAACAAAACTGATTCTTCCCCCAACAGCTTACTCCAAAGTAGAACAAACCAGTTCTGCTTGTGATAAGATGGTCGCTTTGGTACGCCCCTCCTCCATTGCCGGCCCTCTTCCTATAATAATTGAGAAACTATTGGATGATTGGTAATTAAATGGTAAAAAAAACAGAAGAGTTTGCTTGAAAATATACTGTGTGTACCTTACTGTAAATGTTTATTATTTTATTGTGTTCACAAAAAAGAAACAACACACACAAAGGAAAATGGAAAAACAAAATGTGCAGGAGAGGTCATAAAAACCGAAAATGGGCTTACAACACCCCCCCCCCCCCCCCACACACACACACACCCAAGAGAATAAAGAAAAAATCATAAATGTACATAAGCTACATCTTACTTTAAACGCACACAAATACAATAGCCCATAATAAATTAAAATTGACCTAAATCTTAAATAAATAAATAAACAATCAATGTACGTGTGTTAAAACAACTCTAGAAACCTTTTTTTCAACTTTCTTTGAAATGCAGATAAAGTTGTACAAGACTGATGATTCACTAAGTTGTTTTGAACTGTTCCACAGCGCAACACTTTGATGCACAAATGAAAATTTAGCAACAGTGGTTCTACAGAAGGGGATATGTAAATCATACCTCAGAGTATGAATGATAATAAGACTTAAAATCAAAGAAATTATGAGAATAAATATAACATATTACATATGACTTTATGCATCGAGACTCCCGTTTGATACTTATTCGTATCATAAATAGTTAGTATTTGTAATTTTTTAAACAAAGGTGTGTGTGAAGCTGAATGTGGAGTTACTAACAATTCTTACAAAAGCCATTTAAAGTAAAGGTGCCATGTGTTGTCATCGTTGTAGGGAAACATACAATAATGAAATTAGTTATCTTAACCCATCACACATGAGATACAGCCATGTGGCGCAGTGGGCAGCTGTGTAAGGGGATTGGGTGTCTTGCTCAAGGACTAAACGACATGTGGGTATACATGGTGGGGAGCAGAGCCTGCAACTTTCTGGTCCCAAGTCGGCTGTCCTATTTCTACACCATCTTGGCTCTGTAGAAATTTAGAATTTCTCTAATTTTTTTCTGAGTCAAATCATTTTTCATTTGGTGATTCTGGGATACAATCAACTACAATGTTGTTCCTCCTGGACTAGTTTTCAGAGAGTCAGCTTTGGCCATCCATTGGTTGTTCTCAGCTTTCAGCCTCTGCATTAGATGGAAGATGTTTGATAGTACCAGTTGTCAAGGACTCTAGTGGTTTTCAACTCATCGACGTATTTTTGAAAGTATTCTAGGCTCCTTTTGAGGTCCTGTACTTCTCTATTCAAGTCATCACAGAATTTATTTTGGGAATCATGGATAATTTGCACAAAACTCTTGAAGTTGTTTTTTTTTTGGTTTGTTTAATTAGGTCATTATAAAAGGATTTTTGTTGCTCCGAGAAGTCACACACACAGTTGAGAAAGAAACAAGGTCATCATCACACTTTTTACGTAGCATTTTTCCAAATAGACAGTTTAAATGAGAAACTACTACCAGTCACGTTACCAGGCAGCCTGGGCCTGGTAGAACCTGGGCCTGGTGGTGGCCAGGTCTGGTGGAACATGGGCCTGGTAGCTGCCAGTGGATCCTGGGCTTGCTGCTGTTACTCAAGTTCTCAAGTTTTTACAACTTTTACTTAATTGTCTTCGGAATGATCTTAACCGTTTGTTAAAGAAGCCAGGTCTGGTTGTTTTAATGCAATCAAAATGTGATTTCACTTAATGCATTTTTTTATTGTTCAAAAAGACCACCAGATTTAACAGAATGTTCCAATAATCAAAGATCAATGACTATTCAAAACAGAAATCCCACAAACAAGAAAGATTGGCACAAACATACAGTAGCTCAAAGGTGATTAGTGATAAGTGCACTTGTTTTGTGAAGATCAGAGATACATCAGTTCACTTTAGATGAGTAAAACAAGTTATTTGCATGCTAAGTTCAAAAATTCATCAGTTGAAACTGTAGTTTTCTTTCAAGTTGACTGGAATTTCCAAGACCTCCTCCGCCTTACTCACTGGCTTGAGTGCCGTTGAGGTTTTCTTTGTGACAGTCGGTGGCAGGGGGACAAACTTGGATTCTTTGATAGTTGAGGGACTGGGAGCACTTTGGGATTCAAACACAAGACTCTTCTTGACGCCACGAGCACATGCTATATAGAGAAAAGCAAACAGATAAAGCATTCACACACATTGTTCATCTAAAATATATAAAAAATGTCATCTTTTGCGGATTATCTTAATGTATATACATATACACATATGTATATATATATATGAGGCTATATATATATAAATGTATATATATATATATATATATATATATATATATACACAAACCGGATTCCAAAAAAGTTGGGACACTAAACAAATTGTGAATAAAAACTGATTGCAATGATGTGGAGGTGCCAACATCTAATATTTTATTCAGAATAGAACACGGATCACAGATCAAAAGTTTAAACTGAGAGAATGTATCATTTTAAGGGAAAAATCTGTTGTTTACAAATTTCATGGCGTCAACAAATCCCAAAAAAGTTGGGACAAGTCCATGTTTACCACTGTGTGGCATCCCCCCTTCTTCTTACAACACTCAACAGACGTCTGGGGACAGAGGAGACCAGTTTCTCAAGTTTAGAAATAGGAATGCTCTCCCATTCATGTCTAATACAGGCCCCTAACTGTTCAATCGGCTTGGGCCTTCTTTGTCGCACCTTCCTCTTTATGATGCACCAAATGTTCTCTATAGGTGAAAGATCTGGACTGCAGGCTGGCCATTTCAGTACCTGGATCCTTCTCCTACGTAGCCATGATGTTGTGATTGCTGCAGAATGTGGTCTGGCATTATCATGTTGAAAAATGCAGGGTCTTCCCTGAAAGAGATGACATCTAGATGGGAGCATATGTTGTTCTAGAACCTGATCATAGTTCTCTGCATTAATGGTGCCTTTCCAGACATGCAAGCTGCCCATGCCACAAGCGCTCATGCAACCCCATACCATCAGTGATGCAGGCTTCTGAACGGAGCGTTGATAACAACTTGGGCTATCCTTGTCCTCTCTGGTCTGGATGACATGGCGTCCCACTGTTCCATAAAGAACTTCAAAATCGTGACTCATCTGACCACAGAACAGTCTTCCATTTTGCCACACTCCATTTTAAATGACCCCTGGCCCAGTGCAAATGTCTGAGCTTGTGGAGCTTGCTTAGAAATGGCTTCCTCTTTGCACTGTAGAGTTTCAGCTGGCAACGGCAGATGGCACGGTGGATTGTGTTCACTGACAATGCTTTCTGGAAGTATTCCTGAGCCCATTCTGTTATTTCCTTGATAGTGGCATTCCTGTTTGAGGTGCAGTGACATTTAAGGGCCTGGAGATCACGAGCATCCAGTAGAGTTTTATGGCCTTGATCCTTACGCACAGCGATTGTTCCAGATTCTCTGAATCTTTTGATGATGTTATGCACGGTCGATGATGATAACTTAAAAGTCTTTGCTATTTTACGTGGGGTAATACCATTCTGGTATTGCTGCACTATCTTTCTGTGCAACAATGGGGGAATTGGTGATCCTCTTACCATCTTGGTTTCTGAGAGATACTGACACTCTGAGAAGCTCTTTTTATACCCAATCATGTTGTCAATTGACCTAATTAGTGTTAATTGGTCTTCCAGCTGTTCATTATATGCACAATTTCCTTTTTCCAGCCACTTATTGCTACTTGTCCCAACTTATTTGGGATTTGTTGGCACTGTGAAATTTTGAATCAACATGTTTCCTTCAAAATGTTACATTTACTCAGATTAAACTTTTGATCTGTCATCTATGTTATATTACGAATAAAATATTGACATTTGCCATCTCCACATCATTGCATTCAGTTTTTATTCACAATTTGTTTAGTGTCCCAACTTTTTTGGAATCCGGTTTGTGTGTATGTATATATATATATATATATAATTTTACACACCATTAAGGAAAACAAGTTGGCCTGGTGTGGCCGGTTGAATGAACAGGCATTGTCAGATGACCAAGTTAGCAGCTGTGACTTTAACATGTCCAACTATATATAAAATAAAATAAGACTCCACCCATCTTTCTGGGTGGAGTTTACATGTTCTTTCTGTGCAAGCATGGGTTTTCTCAGTGTACTCTCCCACAGACCAATAACATGCATGTTAGGCTGATTGGTAACTCTAAATTGTCCCAAGGTGTGAGTGAGAGAGTGAATGGTTGTCTCATCTGTCTCCATGTGTCCCAGTGATGGACTGGAGACCTGTCCAGGATGTACCCCGCCACTCGCACAGTGACTGCTGGATATGGGCAACAGTAAGCACCACAACCATTAAAGGAAGAAGTGGGTAAAGATAATGGATGGATGAATATTTATATGATTGACTGACAGATTTGAAAACAGTATTACAGTATTTCTTTAAACATGTATTGTGGGGATATTTCTGGCCTAAATTACTAAGATTGGACTTATTTAGGTTTTCCAGGCTGTAGTTGTAGGCTGTAAAGGTCCTGAATCCCACCTGAAACCTGTTTACACTCCTTCATGTGCCTTTCCTCCCATCCTTTGTTTTTGCAGGTGACGGAGCAGTAGAAGACCTTGTAGCAATGATCACACACAATCCATTTCACAAATGTAGAACGACCACAGTGATAGCAGAATTTCAACACCGGTTCCCTAAGAAAAGATTTACACAGACACAGATGTGAACTGGCAATTTACAAAACTGGAGACAATAAAGTCCACTGACATAAATCTATCTGTTTACCTGTAGCTTTCTGTTGTCTCTGATAATCCTTCACAGCTGTGTTCTGGTCCAATTGAGGGAATAGCTTCTGCACCTGTATATGCAAAGATCTGTGTTAATGGTACTTATATGCAGTGAGTGCACACATACAATGTAAATCATAGGTTGACAAAAAAAAGCAATATGTGGCACTGACGATTCAATGTGAGCTGCTGCAATCTCTTTAAATTATTTGTCCTCCTCTGGCTTGTAGTTTGTCTCAGCAGATCACTCATCATTTGGAGAAGTTGGTGCCGTGTTTTGAGTATTTTCCTCTCCACAGTGTTCAGATTATGGAACAAAGTGTGGGCGATATGCAAGTCCTGAAGTGTAACACAGTGCATTATACCTGATCAGATGGAAGTACTCTAAACAAACAACTGTAGGACGAAATTGGAGTAGTATGGAACAAACTGCAGAATTCTCTGTCATTCCTGCTATTCAAGCTGTGTTTCCAACTAATGAGTTACCTGGTTGAATGAGTAGTGTGCATAATCTACTGCAGTTCCCACAACACCACCCACAGCAACTGGCATCAAGATGTCAGCACCAGTCTTAACTAACAGGTCCAACTATATATAAAATAAAAATCAACATTAGAAAACAGTATTTTGAATTAATCAACATAAAAATTAATATATATATATATATATATATATATATACATACACACGGGTATATATAATTATATACACCATTAAGGAAAACAAGTTGGTCTGGTGTGTCCGGTTGAATGAACAGGCACTGTCATATGACCAGCTGTGCACCCTTTTATGATTAGGCCTCTTCTTAACAACTGCTTTTGGGTAAAACAATTAGGACTGAGTTACCAAACTATTAAAATCTTGCCAAATAATGAACAGCATGCAAACAACTGTCATCTGCTTCTAGGTACAAAGTTGGGCAATAACAGAAAAGCATTTGTATAAAAACCTTTTCATTAAATTATTTAAAAAGTGTCAAAATCTTCAGAACTATTTTAAAATGTTAACAAAATTTTAGTGGGGTAAAAGTGTAAGTAATGTTGAGAACTGTAATACATGATTATTTTTGTGAGCTGACAACTGTTGCAGGCAGACTTTAAATTTATTTTCATTTGTAAACATTTTCATTATAGATAATTTGATCTGTATGTAAAAAAAAAATGCATTCACAAGTTTTGTAAAAGCCTAATAAATAATGTACCAAAAGTACTTCATTACATACTGTGAATAATTTTATAAAACATGTTTAAAAGTTTAGAAAAATGCCATTAAACTGTACAATTATACTCAAATTATGAATAATTATGAGACACATGTAAATCTACATATATTTTTAGGTGAACGTGTAAGTTTGTGTGTACCAGTTTAGTTTTGTTGCCGCCCAAGGTATAATTAATGTTGGCAAATGCACAGAGAGCGCTGCCTACTCTAGAACCCAGAGGGATGTTAGGATCTGCACCTTTGTTCAAAAGCTCCTCTACTGCCTGAGCAAAGAAAAGACGCAGGTTTGAAATAAGAGGTTAAGTGTACACATGTAATACATTTGTGTGAGTGTGGGAAAAGGTTCTACCAGGTCATTGCCACTTGCTATGGCCAAAGAGAGGGGAGAATGTCCACTCCAGAGTAGGTCTGTGCTGGCTCTGTGAGACAGCAGGACAGCCACCACCTTACTGGCGTTCTAGGAAAAGGCTGGCTTTGGTTAGTCCATTCATGACTGAAAGGAATTTGGTCTTGCATGCATTTAACACCAACAATCACACAGTTATGCGGAGCTCATTCTTCACAAAAACAAACAAACACAAGGAAAACATGTTTTTTTTGTTTGTTTTTTGTATAAATGTCATTCCACTACAAGCGACTGCCATCTAGTGTACAAAATGAACAACACAGAAATACAGTACAAGGATGGAGCTGTTGTTCCCAGTTCACATCTTATGTCAGTGTTTGTTCATTCTACAGCCAAAAGGCTAAGCAAGTTTCAACAGTTATTTTCCAGCTCAAATCTCATGTCCAAATACAATCGCAATTTGTTTTAACGACACCAAAATGGGGACACATGCTAAACTCAAGGTTTAAAAATGAAGGTTCACTAAATAAAAGTAGACAAAAATCTTCTAAATTCTCATTTATTATTTAAAATGGTTGAGCTTTATTCATTTTTATGTATCAAATGTATTATTACTCATTTAATAAAATGAGTGCTAACGATTTAATGTGTTTTAATGTATTTCACGGCGGTTGTGTGAATAATACTTACTGACCATGTAATCAGTGTCTCTCTGACAGGCTATGTGCAGGGCGGTTCGACCCCCCTCTTTAAGGTTTGGGTTCTTAATGACACTTGGTGGTTCCTCGGCAGACAAGGATATCTGTAAAAGATCATGACTACCTTTCTTTTACAAGTGCCACTTAAGCCAGTACATTAACAAATAAAAAGTCTAATAAATGTGCTGTAACGTGCAAATACACATACCCTGTCTGGTTCATAGATCTCATTGTGGTCACATGCCTGCACATCTGGGTCAAAGCCAGCAATCAGAAGAAGCTCTGTAATGATGGCACCTTCTGGACCTGGCAACATTGCAGCCACATGCAGAGGGTACAAGCCTTTCTTCTGCAAAAATGATGTAATATTAAAGTGATTTTTTTATGACTTATCATTTGACAAAATATGCTAAAGAGTAAAGCTGCTATTTACTTCATATTTATTATTTAAATGAAAACACTGACCCAGATAACTAGATGAAAAAAAAATCAAATGCTGTTCAAGACTAATTATTGTTTGAGTTTGGGATTTTCACTTCTCAATGGCATAAATTATCTTCTTACAATTGCAAGCAAAAAATTAATAAAAAAAATGTAAGGACTTAAAAGTATACTTCTGGTGGAAGAGGAATGTCAGTGCGAGCTCCAGACTGCAGCAGTCTTCTGACAGCTTCAGTGTCCCTCGCCATAATGGCAACAAAAAGAACAGGCAAAGGGACCCTGGCCAGATTAGGGTCAGCGCCACGTTTCAGTAACAGGTTCAAAGTGTTCAAATACACTTGCTGCCTGGTAAAACAAACGACACATCGACATCAACATATGCACAACGGAAATTTAACATCAAAGAACAAGGAAAGAAACATAACTGATTTTTATAGCTGCCATTTTGCAGTGTCCTTTTTGTGACAGCTCCCTGTGTGTCATCTCCAATATGAAAGTGCCTGTTTTGCATTCTTACTGTTCTGAGGGGTGGATGTCAGTTTGGATCTTCACATTTGTGTCAGCGGTTTGAGGTCTGTCATTAAGTACAGGTGTAATTGATGTGAGGTCATTTTGGCTAATAGGGAGACTGCTCTCACTTGAAGATGAAGACACAACCTGGCAACACATTTCAGTAATAAAAACAAGATGTTGAGAAAACATTAGCAAATCAGCTAATTTTATAAAATTCACCAACATTTCTTCTACTCAATTGAAACACTCAGATTAATTTTTATGGATAACCATTAATGGTTATAGATAATTACATGACATTCCAACCTGATACATTTTGATATACTTCAAGCTTTACCACAGTAGCTGACTGACAAACAATAACAGCAATCTAAACGAAGGTCTTTCTCACTGGAGATGTGGTCGGTGCTTCGGTCCATGTTGTGTACAGGGAATGGAAAGGGTAGTAGAGAACGTGGCACACAGCCAAGGCAGACATGCCTTCACTGTTTAACTTGTCAATATCAGCACCCATATCCAGCAACTGATGGATCACATTATTATGGCAGTTTACCTGACCGATGAGAAAACAAAACCAATATAACACAGTTAAATAAACTACATGAAACTCCACTTATAAAGACTATAAACTAAAACTTTTATTTTGCAATCTGTTGCTGTAATGTGCCACTTCAGTTCATGCTCTAAAGACATTTTGAAGATCAGGCTACTGAAAGTGAATCAAGAGATGAACGTTAACGTTACGGTTGCAGCGATCAGTGCAGTGTGTCCTTGTGAATCTGCAACATCAGGATGGACAAAACCCTCCCGGAGCATCTTTGCCAGAGTTTGGAATTCCCCTCTGAAGCTGTGCTGGATCAACAGTTCTGAACTGGCCTCTAAAGGCCCTTTTGGACCAAAGCTCTCTCTATTCATAGAAAGAACAGCAGCAATGTTCCACCCAACATTTTCAGCTAGCCGTCTGAAAAACACAAAGAAAGCATGTAGATATTTTTCTCTCAATACATTCCTTGGCACCAAATTGTATCTTTATTTTACATATTACCTGTGTTTGTGTATGACAGCTGGCATTCGAGCCTGTAAAGGGAGAGTAGAAAATGGATCCCTTTTGTAACCTTGATATGGATGAGCTTCTGGCTCCCACAGCTCTCCATAAAAGAGTTTATCCAACTCTAATCTCCGGCCAGGAGGGAGCGGTAAGTAGTCGGCATTTGTGCAGTACTTCTCAATGCCGGGTGGAAGGATAAAACTTTCATCAATCAGCAGATCCTCATCTGTAGACACCTGAAGGAGGTGGGGAGTAAACTGATCTGCTGTTAGGCAAACGCTGGTAATACATTGATTTATAAAAGCAATTTACACATTTTACCTGAACATCTGTACTGGCTTTTGTTTCTAAACTGTTTGGGGCAGACTGGAACCAAAAAGATACCTAAATAAATATATTGTGCATGGGCAGATAAATACAAACTTGGACACAGACTTAAAATTAAAAATCCTAATTTACAAGTGGTATTTTATATAAACTGTATGGACTGTATTGTAATAAAATAGAATATGACATCAACTTTTCTGTGAAGTTCCTTGAGATGAGTTGTGAATTTGCTCTAAAAATGTATTAAACTGAATAGAATAATACATTTTATGAGCAAAAATGACAACGCTTGAGGCTATTTGCCAGCATGTGATAAAATGAACAAGTACCTGAGTCCATGAACCTGTGTCAACAGAAGACTTCATAAAGTCAGCATATTCAGGAAAGCTTTTGAGGCTAAAGCTTTCTTCTACAGAGGTACAGAGCTTTAGTAAGCGTTTCCCAAGCCACAAACCCACATCCTGTCGTCCATCTGAATAAGTAAGCACACCAGGGCCAAATATCTCGTCCATGTGGTATAAACCCTGAGGATGCAAAGTTATAAACTGTTATTTACTATGCACAAAAACTACTGCAAATGCTGTTCCCATTGCATCAATTTTACCTGAAAGCTGGCTCCATTTGGTAAGCTCAGGTGACCATATCCTTCTCTTCTGTTAAGGTAGAACTTGCCAGTGAACTTGTGGCCTGAGGGCCAGCTGTAAAGTGCATCCCCATGCTTGAAGTCTTTGTAGAAAAAACCCTCATAGTACTAAACAAAGAAATTAGGTTAAAAACTGTTATTTTGTGTAATATTTAGGATGAATTCTGCTGGGTCATCAGAAAAAAAACAAGTCAAATTAGATAAGCATCTTTAAAATGTTGCAGGCGATCACATCATTAGCTGATTTAGTTCCTTATTTGACATTTATGTCTAAAGTTTTGAGGTTATTTTGCAGGTAGGGTTTTTTTTTTTGAGTGCAGAGCATGGCTTCACTAAAAAGTACTTTTGACTTCTTCTTTTTTAAGGTCATTTACTTGTCTAATTTCACTGACTGTCTATTTTAAAATGGCACACACATAAGCGCGCGCTCATCTTTTCATCTTACCGCTCCATGTTTCCAGGTGTATCTTCCTTTTCCGTGTTTGAGGCCGTCTAAAAAATCTCCCTCATATCTGGACCCGTCGGACAGCTCCTGAACACCGAAGCCATCTGCTCTTTTGTCGCCGAGCTGCGCCATCCTGTTACCGCCGCTCGTTCCCGGGTCAGTACCTTCTCGCTCCGCCACACCTTTTGAATTTCTCGATGTTTCGTATTTGCCCTGAATGAATTTCACTTGACCCATAGGAATGAAACAAGAAGTATTTTTATTTAGTTTAGGCTACAATGAAGCGAACACGGCTATAGTTACTAGGGCAAACAAACAACTAGCATAAATTAGATTTCAGTTATAACTTAGCTGTGAGCGAGTAACCATGACAACCCTTGGTGACTGTTTACGCATGCGCATAGTAAAAAGTTCAAATCAGCTGATTTTTTTCTATATAAATTGTGTATTTATTTATTTGGCACAGTTAATTTATCGTGCAGTGTAATCTTAAAGTTCAAAATAAACTAGTTTAGTCAGTTTTATAACAACTTAAACTAAATTTTGTTAGTAGCCTACTGTTGAATTAAAAACATTTTTTCATTCAACCTTTATACCTTTTTGACTTTTCAGTTTGATTCAAGATCTTGGTTTTGCACATTCCCACCCCGCACACACACAAAGGTATGGGTTCTGAAATATGGAGCTTGATTGCTTAAACACCTTTTTTAATTATTTAAATTGGAAACATTTCAGCTGATAACCCCAAAAACTAACACAGATGCATCCCTTTTCAGTTTCAATAGTGATAAAGATAGGGGGTCATTGTAGTTTGGACAGGTGTAAGAAATAAAAGTTGGATACTATCATACGACATGGATGGTTATCTGGTTAGTTAATTATAAGTGTTTCTGTATAGGATCAGTGAGGCAGAACCATGAGTTTTGTTCATGTGTTAGCTGACCCTTTCCTTAACTGACACTATTGTTGCCTTTTTATCAGCTCTAACAATAAAATTGAACCAAATAAAACAATACAATAAAATTTAATAAAAACATGGATGAGCAGAAGAAAATGATAAATGCTTGAATAGGCATGAAGGACTAATTAAATAATAAGAAAAGACGAGGATTGACTTAATTACATTTGCATATTGTCTACATTTGCTCAGAGCTAAAGGGTTCAAAAGTTGTATAGACCAAGAGTAAAATAAAAATGACTATGAAAAGTTGAATCACTTCATCCGTTTATTAGTCAACTGTTCAGTTCAAGAAAAGTGTAATTACTTTGTTAAAAGCACTATTCAGATTACATTAAATGTTTATATAAACAGAAGTGAATGGAAAAGTCAAAATGACAGAGACTCAGTGCATACATACAGTATATACAATAGTTTTGTGCTTTTCCCCCCTCAACACTAATTTGGTTCTTAAAGGCTTTCAGAAGATTTTCAGTTTGAATATTACCCGCATCTTTCTTTAAGGGCAACTGTGAACAAACATAGGTATTATAAACATTTTCTTTAACATAAAATGCTTAGTAGGATGAGTTCAATTGTCTTAATATGATCTATATACTTATTACAAAACTATACACATTATCAGGCCATATTTTTAAGCTAGTGAAATGAAATCCTGCCAACTGAAGTGACCAAGCTTAAACTTAAATTGTCCAAAAAAAAGAAAAGAAAAATTCCCTTGAGTATTCCATTCAGGAAGTTATGTGCAGTGTGCTGAGTGACAACATTTAGGGACATGGAGGCGCTCAGGAAGATACTTTGCAGAGAGCCAGATGTTTTCATGTGTTGCTCCTTTCCTCAATCGTTAAGGTTTCCATTGGGCCTTTGCTCAGAGCTTTGATGTCATCCAGAAGACAGGTGGGGGTCAAAATGTGTGACGATCCTGGACACAAAAAAACAAAAAGCCCATTATATTTTTTGTGAAGGAAAACAGTTCTTGCAAACTCCAGCAGGGGTGTAAAATTCTGAGATAAAACCAGGCAATGACATTGGAAGGCATCCATCCATACATCCATATTTGCTTGCTCTGGAGTTGGTTCACGGGGGCAGCAGCTTGAGCAGGGAGGCCTGGACATCTCTTCCTCCAGCCACCTCTTCTGGGAGGATTCCAATGGATATGTCCAAAGCACCTCCCTAGAGAGGTGATCCGGGAGCACCTTTGCCAGATTCCCGAACCACCTCAACTGGCTCCTTTCGATGTAAAGGAGCTACGACTCTACTCCAAGTCTCTCCCGGATAAATTAACTTTTCACCCCATCTCTAAGGGAGAGTCCAGCTACCCTGCTGGGAAAATTAATTTTTATCACCTGTATTTGCAATCCCATTCAGTCGATCACTACCAAGAGTTTTTGGCCATAGGAGATGGTAGGAACATTGACCAACTGGTAAACGGAGAGTGTCACCTTACAGCTCAGCTCCCTCTTTACCAAAACGAACCAGCACAGATTCTACAATAACGCAGATCTGTCTGTCAATGTCACATTACAGTCCTCCTTCACTCATGAACAAAACCCCAAAATACTTGAAGTCCTCCACTTGAGACAGAACTTCACTCCCAACCCGGAGAGAGCTATCCACCCTTTTTCAACTGAGGAGCATGGCCTCAGATTTAGAGGTGCTGATTCTCATCCCAGCTGTTCCACACTCGGCTGTGAACTGCTCGAGCGAGAGCTGAAGATCACAACACAATGATGTCAGCAGGACCACATCATTCGCAAATAACTGACGGAATCCTGAGGCCACTGAACCGCACTCCCTCCATCAGCTGGCTGCACTGAGAAATTTTGTCCATTAAAGTTATCAACAGAATTGGTGACAATGGGCATCCCTGGTGGAGTCCAGCTCCCACCCTGAAGGAGTCTGACTTACTGGCGGCAATGGAAACCAAACTGTCAAAACCACTCCTACAATGGTCCATAGCAACGGACCCACAATTCCATTTTCATAGCACCCCCACAGTGTATTGACGAACACAGTCGAATGCCTTCTCCAAGTCCACAAAACGCATGTAGCACCACTGGATGGGTGAATTCCCAAGACCCCTCGAGGACCCTAGTGAGGGTAAAGAGCTGGGGCCTCATGTACAGAGGGTGTGTATGCACAAAAATGTGTCATACACCTTTTTTCACGCAAAACTTCAAATGTATCAAGAAATATCCATGGAAATATGCGCAGCCCCACTCCAACTTCATGGCTGCTGTACACACGTTTCTATGGTTACTGGTCCATTGGCGACACTTAGAGGTGATACTGGGAAACTGTTAATGATGTGAAAACTATTTTTGTACACATTGGACACACATGATGAACAATTATAACATCCGCATGTATGAAATTAGATGAGTGGATGAAAAGGCATGTACATAGTGGTGCAGAAAATACTTTTAACAACAATGGCTTTAGTCATATTAGAAATAGCAAATGGTACAATACACACAGAGCGTGTATTTAGAGACAGAGAAGATTTTCTGGCCCAAGATGATGACTGGCTCTTTAGCCATTTTAGGCTTCTAAGGGTAACCCTTTTGGAACTGTGCTTGGAGCTACGACCGGTCTTGGAGCGTGACACAGCAAGGAGCCGTGCGCTGCCCGTACACATACAGCAACAAATCAATATTACGTTTAAATAAATAAAAATCCACTGAATCTGGAGAACTAAAGCAATGTCTAAATATAGCACAGTATTATTGCTCACCTATGATGACCTCGCAGGATTTTACTGCTTGAGTGACCTCATAGGCAGCACGCATCTCAGAGTAACTTATTCCTCCAATAACAAAGATGATAAGGCGTGAGCCAGTCCGGCGTTCGTCCTGAGCGTTAGGTTTGTGCTTCTGGCGAGCGCTGTGAAGCAGAAATTAACTCAGATGAAATTTAAGAGAGCAAGCAAGTGGAAAACAATCTGGGCAGTCAACAAAACAGCTGAAATTCAATGTTCAATTTATGAGTGGATAATGAAGAGAAGATGGTCTGCAAAAGCAAACAAGGGTTTTCTTTGAGATATATTTTCAATTATTTTCATAAGTGTACATAACAAAATTTTCCAAACCTAGTTATAGATAAAATACATTTGATGTTAAATGAAAAGATTTAGAAAAAATAAAATTCTAAAACGTATTTTGCAGAAATTATAAATTTCTTCAGAATTTGTTACAGTTCTTAAATGATGACTTAGAAAATCCCACCTGACAGCTCCAGAGCCATTCCAGGCAGTAGGACACTCAGACTGGTGTGGCCATTCCCTGGCGTCCAGTTTGTTTTCCACAGCATCCTGAGGGTAACAAAGTTTTTAATTTAGCCAATGTTGGTTAAAAACAAACAAACAAACAAACAAACAAACAAACAAAAACAAACAACAAAAGAGCAAATTTATTGAGGAAAGCCATAACTTATATTTATATGAACTACAGCTAAAATAACATCATTGCTAGACAACGTCTCCCACCCCATGTATGAAGCAGCTGCTGAACTGGAGAGCTCGTTCAGTGACAGATTACAACATCCTAAATGCACAAAGGAGCGTTACCGCAGGTCCTTCCTCCCAGCAGCTGTTAGACTCTACAACCATCACTGCTCCCAACAAACTCAATAAGGATTAAAAACATGCTGACCTCTGCTAAAACACACACTCTGCCTATAATACTGTACTTTAAATAGTCTGCCCATATCAACGTTCCAACACATATTGAACATTATTATTGATATTGTTTATCTTATTTCTTTATATATTGTATTGTTTTTAACATTTAGGAACGTTTGTGTGAAATCTTTTTAGCTGTTGCTGCTGTTAAACTTGAATTTCCCATTCGTGGGACAATAAAGGCTGTTTCTATTCTATTATAACATTTGCAAGATTGTTTGACATTTAACTGAAATACAAACAAAATGTCACTGTAACATCATTAAATCATTATTTATTGTGACTAGATCTTATTAGCAATTAACAAACTTTAATTTTGGATCGTTTGTTCCAGAAATTAGGGTCAGACTTCCTGAACTATATGTAAATAGTGTAAAACTAATAAAACAAAAAATAAGAAGAATCAGAGAAACAATCTGCTACGGAGTATGTTTCTAGATAACCAATTAGACTTTAAGAACATTTCAAGTTACAACGCATCAAAAAATGTGTTTTCTGCCACAAGAGGAAATATGTACCAGATCTAAAAGGCGCTCAGGATTCCTAAGAAATGGGGTTTCAAGTGATAACAGACAGAAAAGAGGAAAAAAAAAGGGAATGCGTTATTTTTATTACAAATCAGATCTTTCCATTTGAACTTATTTTCCCTGAAGACAGTAAAGATTTAAACTAGGCTTTTTAAAACACCATGTTTGTTAAATTGTTCAAGAGCCTCCTTTTAATTTTAAAATTGTTCATCCATTTTCTATATCTGCTTGGTGCTGTTCAGGGATGTAAAAAGTTGGTGCAATTTTCACCAACTGCTGGGCGAGGTACGTCCTAAACAGGTTGCCAATCCATCACGAGGTCACACAAAACATGTTCACACTCACACCTATGTAGTTTAGAATTTCTAACTGACGTACGCATACAACACACATACACACAACACAAACATACACGTGCAAACTTCATGCAGAAAGGTCCGTCCCTGAAGTTGTACCCTGGAACCTTCTTGCTGTGAAGAAACAAAGCGAACCAACAACTCCACTGTGTAGCCCTTTAAAATTATTAAGATGAATTATTATTAATAACAGAACTGAGATTTGGTGGAAAAGTTCAGTAAAAAGTAAAAACTTGCCACTGGGGAGACACGTTTAAAAGAATCTGAGTGTTAGAAGATGCACAAAAGCAGAAAGAGTTCCCACTTCACAGACAAATGGTGCTATGCTGCTGATCCCTACGGAGAATTCCTCTACATAACGAAATATACAATACTGTATAATACATAGGGCCCTAATAATACAAAACCTAAATTTGAAAACCTCTTTTTGTTCTGCTGCCAAAGACTTGCTGAAGAAGTTTTCTCTCAAATACTATTCAGAGATGAGTTGAGGTAGCTCACAGATATTCAGAAAGTTTTTAGAGAACTGAATTTAAATGTGAAGTGTATAAAGATGTAAATGTTGTGAATACATTCATATCATATTGTTTATTGCACAGTATGTGTTCACTGACCTCCATCACATCCTTTATGACCGGAGTCCATCTTGAAAGGCTGTACCTCCCCTCCTGGGGACGATCCCGTCGGGTTTGTTTGCGAGAGAAGAGACTAGGCTATAAAACAAATGAACAAGATAAGATTCTCTATCTAGGATTCCTTAGATAGAGAACTTTACTAATTGGCTTTTATGTATGTGAATGTTCCTGTAAAGTGCCCTGAGACAACTTTGATGTGATTTGGCGCTATATAAATACACTGAATTGAATTGAACAACAAAGAGCAGCAATAAAACAAGAGAAAATAATTTTAAAACAATGTGAAAAAAAAACTACTTGTTTTTCTTAAGCAAACTTTTAAAACTTACAGATGTGATGATAGGGACTCCCAGTTCTTTCCAGTTCAGGATAAACTCTCGTTCATCCTCAATCTGAACATGCTGGATAAGTTTATTCAAGTTTTCATCTGTTGTTCCTGTTCAGGCGCAAAAAAAAAAAAAAAAACATTAATTTTTCTTTTTATTCAGTCTTTTTCATGAAAGTTGCAATTAAATGGAAAAATTATATCCTCACTGTTAAAAAAAAAACAATTTATAGTAAAGGAAGATTGTTTTACCATTAAGACTGAAGATGTAGAGCAGCACAGCTCGAATTTTGTCGTATTTGCTGTACGGGTAAAGCAGCACAGGCAGCAGAGTCCTCATGGGATCTTTCACCTTCACCCCATCTGTATCAGAACCTACTGCAAGGTCCTGCAGAGAAAATTATGACATATACAACATCCTATATTTACAACAACAAAAAAAATATCAATATTTGTCTAGGTGAAGATCAAACAGATACAGAAAACACACATGCGCATTTCCATAAAATTTGTTGTTTGGATGCTCTCAACTTCTCTCATTTGTTCAATAATACAGTTTCATTCAAACTATAAATTCAAAACTCCAACATAACTCATGTTCTTGAGTAAGAACTTTGTAAACAGACCAACGGTGCTTAAAAACAATTGGCTTTTTCTAGATATTTTGTTAATCCTAATAAATACCACTTTTTACTGAATAGTTCGAGGAGGGCATAGACAAACCTGCTCAGCTTTGCAAAGCTTTTCCACGTTACTTGAGAAAGGTTTCATGCAGTCTTCAGCCAACTGTAGATGTATAGTTTTCTATAATTAGGATAAAAAGAACAGATACTAATATTATATATAAACTTATGCACTGTAATTGATTTTCTTTTATTCTTTTCAGTAAGACAGTTGCCATAGAGGCAATACTTTGATCAGTATTCTTCTGCAAGATGGCAACAACTTTGAATAAATTACAAGCTGTAGAGGCATCCACACCCAACCACAACATAATGACAACCTACATCTTTAATTGCTAGTAAGATGCTGTTTAGTGTTTCATTTGCTGTAAAACCAGTTTCAAGGCACATCCCTGAAATGTCATTTTAAAAATCTCCTGATAATCTTTACAAGTCAAGTTAGCATAAATAAAACAAGTTTATTTACTTGTATTTCATACCTCAGTAAGCTGTTTACGGAATGAAGGCATCTTCTTCATCATTTGGGCCAAATTGCTTATTGTTATCTGAAAAAATAAATAAATAAAATGATTCATTTTGTGTAGAAGTACTTTAAAACAGACAGTAGAGATTTAAAGACCAGCAGACACTCGAACAATTCCAACTCTATACCTTCCCATCTGGCTGTTTCTTGTTGGCAGATATTTCCTTTACCATCTTGGGGATTTCCCTGTATAAGAAAATAACAAGTTCAAAGTTTGAATGAAGACTGTAGAACAACAATAGTACCACAACCTGCCAACTTACTCTGAGACTTCAGCAATATGCTTGTGTCTGAGCTTCACCCAAAGCATGTCATCCTCATTCAACAGAGCCTGCTTCTCTGAGCCATCTTTGGATTTGTACCTGAGCAACAAGATTACCCAGACAATTACATTTCAGCAATCTGCAGGACGATATAGTCGGACTGGGAGACTGTGTGAATTTTGAGTACAGGGAAATTCAGTAGAGAGAGACTTGCATGTATGTGTCATTCTGAATATCAAGGAGGTCGTAGGCCATGGCCTGGTAGGTGAGTTCATGGAGGATGGGGCTTACTGGGTCAAAGCCTCTTTCCACTATCAGCAGCTGGGCCTGAGTCTTTTCCTACAAACAGAAAATTAAAGCAAAAAACAAACCTTCAATATTTAACATAAATCAATTAAATAACCAACAATGATGCTGGTGAAGATTCTCAGTCATCCAGGACATGATGAATTCAAAAGGCGTTCAAAACAAAAACAACTGGACTTTACAAAGAAGTCACATCATAAGATTTCATTTCTCTTTTTACGAGATCATTTCTCTTTTCACATGCATACCCATCTCTGAAGCAGTAGAAACCGTCAGAAAACAACTTCTACAAGACAAGGACTTAATCAACAGGACCAACTTCACCCCAGACCAGATCTGCACCCTGTTGGATCTCTGCCTCTCCACCACTTATTTCAAGTTCAATGACAGTTTTTACAGACAGAAGCACGGCTGTGCCATGGGATCTCCAGTGTCACCCATTGTTGCCAATCTCTACATGGAGGAAGTGGAACAGAGAGCCCTACACTCCTACGAGGGAACTAAGCCAAGCCATTGGTTCCGTTATGTGGATGACACCTGGGTCAAAATCCAAGCCAAGGAAATAGAAGCGTTCACCAGACACATTAACTCGGTCGATAACAACATCAAGTTCACCAGAGAGGATGCAAACGACAACAAGCTGCCTTTTTTGGACTGTTTGGTTCAGATGGAGAGAGAGGACAGCCTCAACATTGAAGTTTACAGAAAACCAACCCACACAGACCAGTATCTTCTGTTTGACTCCCACCATCCACTGGAACACAAACTCTCTGTCATCAGAACTTTACAACATCGGGCCAAATGCGTCCCCACAAAGACAGAAGGGAAGGAAAAGGAACTGAAACACGTTCAAGAAGCTCTTCAAACATGTGGATACCCTAACTGGGCTTTTGTCAAGTCAGCGAGGAAATCTACAAAACACACCAATAAACAGAAAAAGGAGAACAACAGACGTAAAAACATTGTCATCCCTTATGTTGCTGGAGTATCAGAGAAATTCAGAAGGATCTTCAACAAACACAAGATCCCAGTACATTTCAAACCCAGCAGGACTCTCAGACAGAGGCTGGTCCACCCTAAAGACAAAACACCCATACACAGAGTGGTGTAGTGTATGCGGTCCAGTGCAGCGAGGACTGTCCAGACCTCTACATTGGAGAAACTAAACAGCCTCTTCACAGACGCATGGCTCAACACAGGAGAGCCAGCTCCTCTGGACAAGACTCAGCTGTTCACCTCCACCTCACAGATAAGGGACACTCTTTTGAGGACCAAAATGTGCACATTTTGGACCGAGAACACAGATGGTTTGAGAGGGGGGGTGAAGGAAGCAATTTATGTAAAAAGAGAAAAGTCGTCTCTTAACAGAGGAGGAGGCCTCAGATTTCCACTTTCAAAAACATATAATGCAACTTTAAAACAGATCCCCAGCCGGTTTTCACACCTGATGGGAACAGAGGGGCCTCGACTGTGAATTAGAGGAACAAAGACCTACTGTTTTAGATTTTTAGGTGTGAACTGCCACTCTACATATATGTGTGTGTGTGTGTCTTATGTGTGTGTGTGTGTCTTATCTCACTCAGCCTTATAACCTGTATCTCTCACTCTCTGCTCTTTAAATTGAGAAAGCTCCTCGGATGAGGAGCGAAACGTCTTCTGTTACAAATAAAGTCCAGTTGTTTATGTATTGAACGCTTTTTGAAACCAACAATGATGTGAGATTTCTTTTGTATCTTTTTTTAAATAAACAATACTTTGTATAAAGTTATAGGTGGAAATAATACTGAACTTGAAGGGTCCCATTAACTCCCAAGGCTAAGATTTGACTTATGGTATCAATATTTTTTTTCAGCAGGTGTCTCACCTTCTTCTTCCCATTGTCATCCAACTCATAGTGTCTGGCCAGCCTGGTGTCAACCAGCTCTGCAAGAGTTATAGCATTTTCCATGTCTCTAGTTATAAAAAAAAATAAAAAAATTTAAGAATTCAGTCTCTATAAACCACACTAAAACCTTAGTGACACTAATATTCATAAGATGTGCCTTTAAAAGTGGAAGTTTGCAAAATCTGCAGCTGCTGGACAGTCGAGTTTTTTCTACCTTTCACATGCACAAACCTCCAGTCTGTGTCTTTTTTTTAATTATTATTTTCAAAATACAAAATCTATTAGCAACTTTGCAGAAAAAAGTACAGGTAGTCTTTGAAAAACAATTTTTTTGTACAATGTTATTTTAATCACTTTTCAAATTTAACAATTAAAAAAAGCTTCTGAAAGCATCATCTTTTGCCCTAAAAAAAGAAAAACCTCTCCAAAGTAGTTCATCTGAAACCTTGTGTGCATTTGATCCTCTGTGTTGGCAGAAAAATAGTCAATATCATAAAGTATCTTGACTCTCAGCCCCCAAAACATAATTTCTTGACATAGTTACAGTGTCTTGTGAAAGAATTTAGTTAAGTTTTGCTCAAGAATATCCCTGTATTGGGTGGCATCGTGGCCTAGTTGATAAAGCTGCTGCCTCTCAGCAAGAAGGTTGCTGGATCGAATCCTGGCTGGGGACCTTTCTGGCTGAGTTTGCATGTTCTCTTCTTTCATGTGTGGGTTTTCTCCGGATACTCTGGTTTCCTCTCACAAACAAAAAACATGCATGTTAGGCTGATTGGTAACTCTAAGTTGCCCCTAGGTGAGAGTGTGAATAGGTTGTCTCCATGTGTCCCTGTGATGGACTTGCGACCTGTCCAGGGTGAACACTGCCTCTCGCACAATGAATGTTGGATATGAGCACCAGTGACCTCCACGATCCGTAAAGGAAGTAGCAGGTAAAGTTAATGGATGGGTCACTGTATTTAACAGTATCCATCTTCCCCTCAACTCGGACCAGTTTCCCCAATTCTTGCTGCTGAAAAACATCCCCACAGCATGATGCTCCCACCCAGTTTCACTATGGGTGTGCTTGGGGTGATGAGATGTGTTAGTTTTGTCCCAGACATAGCATTTTCCTTGGTGGCTGAAACATTCAATGGAGCACGTTCCTCCATACATTTAGAGAGTCTCCCATATGCTTGTTGTCAAATCCAAAATGAGCTCCTCTATTTTTGTCTTAAGGATCTTTTCTGGCCGCTCTTCTATAAAGTCCAGCTTTGGACAGATACTTCAGTCCCTGCTTGGAAACTGGGCAGCCCCTTCAGGGTTCCTTGCCCAGTCCAATTTGGTGGGCAGTCTTCTCTTGGCAGGTTTGTTGTGGTACCATGTTCTTTCCATTCAATAATGAATTGGATGGTGCTCCAGGGAATCATCAGAGATTATTTTTTTTATTTTTTTTATAACCCAACCTTGACATGTTATGTTCTTTTCAACAACTTTGTCCGTGACTTCTTTGGAGATCTCCTCGGTCTTCATGGTGATGTTTGGTTAGTGGTGCCTCTATGGTGTTGCAGCCTCTGGGGCCTTTCAGAAAAGGTGTGTATATACTGACAGATCGTGTGATGAAGGTGGACTTCATTTCACTAAGCATGTGGCTTCTGAAAGTAATAGGTTGCACCAGAACTTTAAGGGTTTCATAATGAAGGGGGTGAATACATATGCACATGCCAATTTTCAGTT
Organism: Nematolebias whitei; assembly: GCF_014905685.2. Classification (NCBI taxonomy): domain Eukaryota; kingdom Metazoa; phylum Chordata; class Actinopteri; order Cyprinodontiformes; family Rivulidae; genus Nematolebias; species Nematolebias whitei. Next base: position 8,460,386 of record NC_056500.1, read on the forward strand.
TATCTCCATGTCCGCCCCCCACCACCCCCAAAAAAGGTTTTACAGATATTTTTCTCATTTCACTTCACCAACTTAGACTATTTTATGCAGATACATCACATAAATTCAGATTTTAAAAACATTTAAAAATACAGGTTGTCGTGTAAGAAAATAAGCAAAAAGCTACGGGGGTGAATACTTTAGCAAGACAGTCTCAAAAATGGTGTCAGCTTTGGGGCTAAGGTGTGGTGTAATCTAAGCTCAAAAATGAAACCTTCTCTGGCTTACTTCTTGTATCTGACCCCTGGGTACTCGTCCAACGTGGCACAAAGCGTCACGATCTGGTCTGCAAGAGTCTCCAGTGTCTTTCTTTTGACTTGACTGTGAGGACTGTAGATGTTTCGGAAAGCCCCAGGATCATCACATGTAAACACCTTAAAAGTACAGTTTGAAAATAATATTGTAAAAATGACAAATCATTTTTGTTTAATAATGATACACTCGGTTCTACCACCAATAAAACACTAAATGTTATTAACTTTGACATTGTTGTATTTTAAAAACACATGAAGCAGTTAGTTTCTGTTCTCAAGTCCAAAATGATGCCATAACTTAAGAGGCAACATTCATGAAAGATTCCTTTAGACTACCTCCAACCCCATCCTTCCTCCAAAAAACAACAAGCAGCAAATAAAAACAAAAAATTAAAACTACTAAACAAAGTGATAAGTTGAATTTAAAAAAGAAAATGTAACGTTATTACAGAACTACCAAAGGAAAACAAGCCTCAGTCATTTACCTGTGCCTCCACTGGCATGAAAGAGATGTTTATTTCCTTGCAGACACGTATGTACTTGGCACAGTAAAGCTTCATGTTGTTAAAAAGGTCATCGGGACAGTCTGTGAAATCAGTTAAGAAATATCTGGAGTGGTTTTTATCATGTTACAGTAAGGATCTTTTTGTCTGATATTTTAAATTAAATATTTAGACTGTACTGTTAAATAGGGCCTTTATAGCCAACCAGGCTACTCAAAGTGCTTTACAACACAATCTGTGCCCTCATTTACGTATCCACCCCACATTCATACAGCACTCCACTACATCTCTACAAAGTCACTATGAATAAATCACTCTATAAAGCTTAATCAGTGCTTTTAAATTATATGAATAGACTAATGTGGCACACAATGGCGGCAACGAGCTCGGAACATTTTGAAATGTGACTGCATACTGGGGGAATCAAACCTCCATTTTTTTTTTTAATGAAGGACAGCTGCTCTAACTACTGAGCCCAGCCACACAAAGTTTTTAAAATATAAGTTACTTACAGTCAGTAAAATAAACGTAGGCTCCTTTGTATTTGGGTTTGCGCTTGAAGTCTGCTATAAAGGCATCAACACTCTGTCAAAATAAATAAATTATTAAGACAATAAATCCAAGTTTGTACAATTCTTTTGCATTGTGATCATATCAAGGTTTAATTAGCAAACCTTAGCGGTAGGTGTCATGAAGTAGATGGCCTTCATTTCAGCAACAGGCTCCCTGTTTTTGAACAGGTCCTCCACAACTAAAATAAAAACACTTACAGTGAATGTTGCACATGAACTTATATTCAGACTTGAGTTAGTTTCATCACATGACTGCATGTTGTGAAAATATACATTTTGCTGTAATAGAAACTCAATAACCTACTTGTTATTTTCTCTGCCATCAGATCGGACATTTTGCAGCATGATGAGAGGAGTTTAGTGGTGAAGGAGTCCAGAATCAATATCTGTCAAGATAATTCAAGTCATGAATGGTTAATGTACCACATGAGTTGCAAAGGTGTGTAGACAATCATGAAATCAAGTGTATTTTAAGTAACAGCGAGAAAAACTGAGATGTGAAAAATGTCTATTTATCCAGTTGCAATATTGAAGTTCTGTCCTACCTTCCACACTTCTGATTTTCTGCAATCTGTGATAATTGTATCTTTTATTCCTGTAGAAAACAAATAACATTAAAAACCTACTCAAGAATCACAGTTGAAGTTCATTCTGAGGTTCAGTATATGTTTATACGGTACATGGTCAATCCTGGCTTTGAAATCTAACAATTTGGGAATTAGTGCAATTAATGGAATTGGTAGAATCAAAACAGCAATTTATACAGAAATATAAGTACAATAAATGACTCTTATAACCAGCATTAACATTGAAATATTAATGCAGAAAATTGTGTACTAAAAGCCTAAATAATATACAATTAGATATGATACATAGCTCATTCAAAATATTTTTTATGATTTTGCTTGCATATATTTTGAAAAGAAAATCCAATAAATAAATCTTGTTTTTATATTCCTTTAAGTTAATATGTAGGACATTTTTGCAAACCATTGAACATTTCAGCCAAATATATTGCTTAAAAAAAATAAAAAAATAAACTTTAAACACTACAAATATATATAAAAAAAATAGACAAACTTTTTTTAACAAGTGCATTACCAAATATAATTGGTATTGGTTAAATAAACAATACATATGGACTGCACTTGTATAGCACTTTTCTATCTTATCCAGATACTCAAAGCGCTTTACACAACAATCTGTGTCCTCATTTATCCATTCATACAGCACTCTGCAAGATCTCTACAAAGCTAATTAAACAAATCATTCTAAAGAGACTAATCAGCGCCTTGAGATCACATTCATACACTGATGGGACACACATCAGAGGCAATGAGAGGTTCAGTGTCTTGCCCAGGGACACTTCGGTATGTGACTGCTGGTGGATTCGAACCCCCAACTCTTGCATTGGAGGACGACTGTTCTAACCACTCAGCCAAAGCTGCCATATTCAAAAAATAAATAAATAAAATAATTATATATATATATAAATGTCATCAAAACAATTTATTGACGTTTTTCATTAAAAAAAAACTTGGACTTAATTCATAAAGAGGACTCACAAATGCTTCCTAGTCTGTCTCTACCCCAACCTACTTTAGATAAAGGCACTATTTCATTACCTTGTTATTTCAAAAACCTGATATCACGTTTAAATAATGGAACAAAATATCGAAATTACAGCATCTCCACAGTTTATAGAGGTGATGATGTATCAAAACCAGAATAAAAACTGGGTCTGCTGTAGTTTCTAATGTTGCCACTTCACTTATATGCCATCACATCCAGTTCTTGCTAGATAAGATTGCTAAAACTTTGATAATTAATAAGCACTTCTGTCAGCACTCAGCAGTCTTTGATAGAATAACTCCAGCTTCTGTAAAGTTTACAACACAACAGGTTTGAGTCAGACTTTCTTCTGACATTGACTAACGTGCAGGAACGAGGTGGGGCTCCAGACATACAAGTGACCTCACGTTGACGAACCTAACGAAAATAAGCAACAAAAGCCAGAAAAAGTACTAGGTCAAGTTTAAACAATGTTTCTTTACTCTACCGACAACTCGTTCGATTCAAAATTTGATAACTTCCGTTTCGTTAAAAAAAAAAATAAACTGAACGTCCACCGTTATTCCGAGAAACAAAGTCGCTGCATAAGCGAAAAAAAAGCGCACTTAGACACAAAACGGTGCTTTATAAGGCAAAGAAACGCTGTAAATCAGGAAAACTTACTTTTCCAAACTATTCTCTTAAGACCATGATCTGACATCGCTGCCATCTTGTTTTCGTTTTCCACTTTTTCCGTCCTCACGCACTTTTACGTCATTGCGTCAAAAACATGCGACGGCACGCGATTGTAGTTTTTCAACCTACGAAATTGAAAGGCTGCTACTCAAGACAAGAAACTTTTTTTTAACTTCTTTGTTGGATATGATTTAATATAGCTTCTGCATTTTTTTTGTTAATATGGTGTGGTTATTAGTAATACAACGTAACGTGTAAAATTTTACTTGGATGTAAATAAAGGAATTCAGAATTGTGTGTGTGCACGTGTGTACAGTATATTCATTTATACAGTAGTAGCACCCATACATGCATATTTGTTTGTATATGAATTATTTCTTTATAAATATCTATATATTTACAGTGCATAAGTAACCTTGGTCTTTTCTTTATTATTATTAGTATATTTGTTTGTTTTTTGGTTATTTCATATTTGTATGGAGGTTTGACTATGTAAGAATATTAACTGATTTATGTTTGAGAATAGACTTTTTGTTTGTCATAGTCAACAAGCCCAAATAGTATTTCTATTTTGTCACTCAAATGTGTGCCAGCTAGAAATAAATACAAGTTGCTAATAAGGTAGAAATAGAAAACAAGAAATTATGGATAAAAAGAAAAATATGAACTAAGCTGATACATCATAGAATTACTAGTTTATAAACTATACAAAAAAATGATTTAACCTACCATGTTTAAAAAAAAAAGATTAGTTAGCACAAACCTATTTATTTAGTGGGCAGTGAAGAAAATTTATTCAGCTATGAGGCTTTTAAAATGAAATAAATTAAAAGATGATACATTGTTAAAAGCTATTTTTATCTCGAAATGCAGTATCTTAAGCAAATTTCCCTTCATTATTAAAAGTTCAATAAAACAAAGGAATATGCTAAAAGTCTTTCAGGCCATTTAAAATTGTATCCAGTGAGACAAATCTTAAAAAAAAAAAAAAAAAAAATCCATAATATGTGTCAAAAAAAAAAAAAAAGCTCTGGTTGTCTTCAATGGTTCTTTTCTTTTATGTGTTCCATGTATTTTCTTTTTGTTGTTGTTATTATTTGTTGTTCTTTTGATTTGTTTGATAAGATAGCTGCTCAGTGTACCTTTAGGAAAACTTAATTTGAAATATTTTAATATGCAAGTTTTTGTATTGGTTTTAAATAAAGCTTTATGGACAAAAAGGCAGCTAGTGTCTAAACTGAAATCTTTAAGACTTTTAGAAAACTGACTTGTTAATTAAGATGACTTAAACTTGGTTCTTGACTGGAAGCAACAAAGTAAGCTATGAGTCACTCAATACGTTTACAGCAGGAAATGAACCTGAACCCTCCAGTAAAGGGGAAATCCAGCATCTCTGTCACAGACATATACATGTCACAAGTGATAGCTTTATCCTTTAATATAGAAAATCACCCATAGCTAAATGCTGTCTGTTAATCTGTCTTGAGTTTGCTTTAATATGATTGGACCTTTGTTCTAAAGCAGGAGGAGCTAGACTTATATATTTTAACTAGCTCAGACACCACATTTTAAGAAAAGGAGAAAACACAAAAGAGAAGTGCTTTTAAGAACAAAAAAGGTGTTGAGAGTGTAAAACATCGAGAGGAGAGCTTTGAGAAGCAAATCAAGAATGGGTTGCATGAAGTGGCTGGGGATTTTTGTCTTTCTGAGCACATGCTCACAGGTACAGTAATGCAATATCATTGCTAAGATGTGAAATTTCTTTTAATATAAGTAACAATGCATCCAAAACAAATAATATGGCTATGTGAATTTAAAATGCCTGAAAAACAAAAGTTTGATACTTTATACGTACGTGCGTTTTTTACTTATTCATAATATGTTCTGCTTTAAATTTCCAGACTGCAGCACAATCAGGTACTGTGTGTTCTTTTCTCAACCAACTATCTCATTGTAAATTATTGAAATGGAAAACATGCCGATTACAAAGAGCACTGGGGTATGACAAAATATTTATTTCAATATGACAAACACTTGTAATTTTTACTTTGCGTTTCTGTCATGCAGGTTTCCAAGTTTCTGTGTTTTCTACAACATCCAAAACTGTGTATCTTAAATGGACCGAGTATTCTGGAGCTGCCTCATACAAGATCTCTGCCGCCTTGAAAAGCTCACCAAGCAACCCCTTTGCTTTTGCCACGTTTGGTCCAAACACAGTGATGGGCTCCATCACGTCTCTGTCCCAAGATGTTGCATATATCTTTACAGTTGAAGCTCTGGATGCTTCCCAGGCAGTACTGAGCTCCACATCTACTGAAACATTAACAGGTGAGATAAACTGTGTTTAAGTTCTTCATAATTTATGATTATTTTAATTGGAATGTCTGTTTCTTGACTATGCTTTACATTTTAAAACAAATGCAGTTTCAGTAGGTTTTCCCAATTTACTTATTCTTTGAAAAAAAAGAAAAGAATCAATAAAATATGGGTGACTCCAGGAATATGACTAACAGTAAAAAGTTAACCTAAACTACCTTAATGTGGGTTTGACATAAGCAGCTGCCAGAGGAGGAGCACAAAAAGTCAAGGCTATTGCTAAAGCTAGTGCACTTTACAGCTGTGATTAAAATTCTTAAACAGTTTAAACCATTTATATATATATATTTAAATATTTGGTTTTTTGATCATATGATTTGGACCATGATAGCATATTGTGCAGTGTGTACTTAAATAATGACTGTGGACAAACCGAGAATAAAAAAAATGTAATATAAGGCCTAAAAATATACTGTATGTTTTAATAGTAACAAATTATTTAAAAAATATCAAACAAAATTGACAGACACGACAGAACCTATGAAAGATGTGCCACAGAACCTAAGAGATGCATCCTCCTTATCCAGTTTTTATCTAATGAATCTTTGGAAATATGTGATGGACTTGCGACCTGTCCAGGTGTGTCCCCCGCCTCTCGCAGAGTGACTGCTGGATATGGGCACCAGTGAACCCCTTAACCTGAAAAGGAAAAAGTGGGTAAAGATAATGGATGGATGGATGGATGGATGAATGGATGGATGGATGGATGGATGAATGGATGGATGGATGGGTGGGTGGGTGGGTGGATCATTGGAAATCATGTTGGTGCTGAATGCTATTTTATTTGAGGCAAGCTGTGTTATATTTTTAATGGATTCAACTAAATAAAATTAAACCAACTGCATTTGTGAAAAAGTGTTGGTAACAAAGGGCTCTGTCCCATGGAAGCATTAAACACAACCACTACTAAATTAAATTAGCAAAAGCCTCTCTTCATGTTAGATATATCATCTCTGACATCTCACTGTTACTGTTTTAGCTCCTGATGTCATGGAACCCATCAAGAATGTGAAGCCTAAAGACAGCGGCACCTTGACGGCAGAGTTTACCCTGAAGACGGGGGCGACTCATTACATCATACGCATTGAGAACATTAATGGCTTCTTCAGAGAAGACACCGTGTCCTCCTCCCCTGCTGAGCTTAGCAATCTCAGTCCGTACACAGAGTACTCTCTCAGCATCATGGCTGCAAACAGTGTTGGTCGGAGTCAGCCATCGATTTCTGTGACTGCAAAAACAGGTATTGTTGATTGCCATATTAGACTATTTATCTTTTCAGAAGATTTTTATGTATTTCTGCCTCCACTGCTGTGAAACAAAATACAAAGAAAACAAAAGGTCCAGAAGGCAGTCTATATAAAAGAGTTTTGTTTTTATTAAGAAACCCACAGTTGCTTTCTCTTCATTCCCACCTGCCCTGCAGAAGTCAATTGATCCACATATTGTAACATAAAGCCTTCATAAATAGTTTTGTGTACACGCATCATTGGTGCATATCAAAGTCATTTTCTTTTATCCAAGAAATGTATTAGCATCCCCGAGGGCCTTCTCGTGTATCAGCTGTAACTTTACCTGAACTCCTCTGTACATGCATAAAAGAAAGCTTGCTTTTAGTACACAGCTTTCACAACTCATCTCCATTCTCACCTAAAGGGAACATTTGATCCTTATGAGGCAACAACATAAATCACACAACAATAAGTTTCACAGATTTATATTCAGTGTAACATTATAGAGCTCATATCATAGATCCAATGTTGCTGTGCCCTAGATCTGAATTAAGATCAAACTCTGGACTTCTCTTTGTGACCCATCTTGTGTAAAATATCACTAAATAATAAGCTTCTTAAGCACTGGGGTCAACTCAAAAATCAATGTCTAAATAAGGAATATAAAAATGTTTTTATTACTGTAGATAATAAGAGTCATTATTAAATATTGTTAAATGGTGATAATCCTTTAATTTGATTCAAAAGCAGCACTTTATTTGAGTTGTAACTTGGGAATCAAAAGCCTTCCTAACAATATATTATGCTGTTTTTGTTCTTCGTTTGTCTAGAGTCCACACAGGAACCAACACTGGTTGGAGTTCATACAAGTTTTATCCGTTTAGAAGTTTATCTCACACGTAGAACTTATGAAACTTTCTTCTCCTCCACAGTTTTGGCACCTCCTCAAATCTCTACTTCGTCTCCCAGCAATGACAGCATAGTTGTATCCTGGACTCCTGTTGCTCATGCCATCCAGTACACCTTGTCTATATACAATTTTGCCATGAATGCTGAGATGAAATACAACACATCCAACACAAGCCTGACCTTCCCTGGGCTTGATGCGGGATCACTCTATGGCATCGGAGGTTTCGCGTGGGACCCAGAGGGCCGAAACGGAGAAGGCAGTTTGTACGTCAACCAAACAACACGTAAGGAGACACTGAGACACCTCCTTGTTTGTGATTTTACACTCAGTGCTAATGTTTTAACATCAGGACTCTTATCATTGAATCTGTGCAAAAATATTTGCATCAGTAAAATCCACTATTGTGTCAAGTAAAATGCAAATACTGTTATAGATCTACCCAGTATTGTCACAAGAGCAGACCTCCAACCATTAACTGCATTAACTGACTATTATAACTTATTACCAACAACAACAAAAACTTGTATTTTTAGATTGCCAATGAAAGTAGACTTTAATATTTAGGACATAATAAGCATTCTAGCTTCATGTGTATGTGGAAATCTGAAATTTCCACACACAAAAAAAAAAAAATCCAAGTTCCAAATAGCATAAACAAAAATGCCATATGTAGACATAGATTTTTGCAGTAAAAGTATTATATATATACTTTGTATATATATAATATCTAAAGTATCTTTCAAGCAGTTGCAGACATTTATATTTCAGTAATATAAATGGTTCTGTGCTGCATCAAAATTAACCAAATGTAAACCAATCTTGACCAAATACCTTATACTGTACATAGACACAGCCATTAGTAAGATGAACGAATGATCTCCACCCCTGTTCTTTTCTGAGTTTCTCTTCATAAAATGTGTTATTTTATCATCAGGACCTCCAACTCCATCTTCTGCCAATGTGTCTGTGGTGATGAGTAACAACACGGCTGGACTCTCTGTGTCTTGGGGACTTGACCAGAAGGTTTTCATCCCCACTGAGTATCATGTAACAAGTGACCAGGGTATAACCTGTAACAGCACTTCCAGCTCCTGCACCTTATCCCCAGTAGGCTGTGGAAAGGTTCACACCATTCAGGTCACTGCGTTCAACAAGGCTGGACCCAGCTACCCATCCGCCCCTGTGGTCTTCATCACCTGTGAGTAACAATGATATAAATGCGACGACTACTGACAAGTTCAGATAAGTCACTGCAGTAGGATTACAAGCTATACAATTTGTGTAGTTTTACATCTAAATACCACTGAACTATTTGTTGCCAGTAAATAAGAAAATAGCACAACATGACCATAACATGTGTTAAATAACAGAAAATAACAAAATAAGATACAATCTGACTGCAGCATAAAAGCATACAACCTAAAGACCAAAATTCATCCATCCAACCATTTTCTTCACCTGCTTTTTCCTTTCCTGGATGCAGCGTAACTGAGACCTTTATCATATATATATATATATATATATATATATATATATATATATATATATGGTCATTTACACTCACACCTTGGAGTATTTTAAGTTAAGACCAAAAGCAAAATAATATAATATTTCTCAAGCAGACAGTAACATCGCTGAATATTTATCCTATTAAATGTGCAGTGTACCAACAATATTTGTAAAAATTATCAAAATAAATCTTTGATTTACTTTATATGCACACAGGGTGCTCTGAGGGGTCAGCATCATGTAAGACAATGAGCAACATCTCTGTGTAAAGAGACGGGGGAGGTTGTGATAGAATATATTAAAGTCCCTGATTTAAATCCGTAGTTGTTCAAATTCATTCACACTGACTGTTTTATTAGGTTTGCATGTTGAAAAATGACAGATTGTTTCCATGAATGTGTTTAATTGATATATTTTAGAATTCAAACCATATTTTTGCAGTTGAAGCTTGCTTGACACGTCAAAACAAAGCCCAGATTATCACACTGTCAGTGTGTGATTAAGACTTCTTGTCTTTTGTCATCAGTCCCCTGCCCTCCAGAGTCTCTGGATCTTGTAAAGTCATCAGAAGAAAACTGCACACTGATGTGGAACACAGTGCCGTACGCTGACAGTTATGAGGCATTCATCAAGAGAGGTGACGGCAGTGAAGAGACATGTACCACCACGGGCAGCAACTGTACCTACCACTGCCAGTGTGGCTACACTTACCTGATGTCGGTGTTTGCACACAACCACGCTGGCAGCAGTCCTCAAGGAAAAGTTCTCAACTATGCCACTGGTGAGTAGCAACAGGATCTAAGTGGGATGTTACACTTATATTAACGTGTGTGTATATGTGTGTGTGTTTCAGTACCCTGCTGTCCTGAAAGCATTTCTGTGTCTGCTGTGAGCACTGACACTTTGGAGATCATGTGGATTGCTTCAAGGGGAGCAGAGCTGTATGAGACCCGGGCTGTGGACAGTTCAGAGGTCATCCTCTGTAATGACACAGCGCCAGTGTGCGCCCTCTCTGACCTCAGCTGTGACAGCTCCTACAGTGTGATGGTAACACCTTGCAATGAAATCAGTGGATGCAACCATGCTTGCAACTCTCACACCGGAGACACAGGTAGAAAACATTTATTTAAACGCGCTTCAAGTACTCTGTCGTATTTCACACTGAAGTTAAGCGTGATCATTTGCAACTGATGTTCAGATACAATATTAAGTTTAGATCAAATCCTTTATTTAGCAACATTTGTAGAAGAATCAAGCAAGGGCAAAATGTTAATGAAATTATTTTTACTTAATATTTGTTCTTAATAATCAAAAATAACATTTAGGCTTTTCTTAAATGATGAAAAGTTACACTTTTATTAATATTAGTTTGGGTAAAGAAAAACCTTCAAACGCTATAGAAAAAAATACAATTATCTCTAAAAAGCAACCTTTGTGAGGGATCAGAACGTTTTATTTAATATTGAGTAAAGACTTCCCTGCTCTGTTTGTTCCGATCAGCTCCCTGCATGCCTACAAATCTGAATCTGAGTTTGAAAAACTCTTCGTCCGTCCATGTCAGCTGGACAGCCAACAACAGGAATGCCACTTACACAGTGAGCACAGATGGAGGATCAGGCAGATACACCTGCACCACCAGTGGAAACAGCTGTGATGTCACTGACCTTCCCTGTGGCTCGACTTACGAGTTCAGCGTTACAGCATCCAGCAGCGCCGGCCAGAGTTTACCCAGTTTCTCAATTTCACTAGAAACAGGTGAGAGGTCAAAAGCTGGGTAACAAATACTCAGCAAGGTGACTGTCATGATTTGACCACTTTGTGTTATTTTAGTCTTTCACAAGATGTTCAAAGTTTGTGTTTTGGTGTACGTAAATGGCTTTGATTAGTTTCTATATTAATTGTTAAGTTGTCCGATTAAAAAGTGATCTACATACCTTAAAAGTTTTTTTTTTCTATTTGACCAGTTTTTAATATGTTTTTTTTTTTTCTTGCCACCTAAAAAATATAAACACCATAACAACGAACGGGTTAGAAAAATCAGATGACTAACTTCTAAAATGATGCCATCTTTTCCTCCAGAGCCATGTTGCCCTGCGACTCTAAAGGTTGAACAGGTGACTCAGTCCATGACGAACGTCTCGTGGTCTCAAGCCAAAGGGGCGCACTCGTTCATCACATCTCTGACATCACTGCGAGGTCACGCCAGCTGCCACACCCAGGATTCCCACTGCCTCATGGGATGCATCACCTGTGGCACAAACTACACCGTCACCATGGAGGCATTTAGTCTCAGTGGGCGCATGGCCAACTGCACCTATCAGGGCTTCTCGTCCAGTAAGTGATGTTTTGAGTACTTAGTTGTGTCTCCATTTGTCTCCATTGTGAGAGGTGTGTAGTTTATTGTGCATGTGAATCAATGTTCCATTACAGAGTTTTCCGTACAGTTTCAAAAGTTTGGAACTCCACACCCCAGTTTTCAAATGAGAAAGCTGATGGGAAGCAAAATGTCTTCAGCTACACAAAAGAAGTCCAGTTGCTTTGCTTTGATTGTTTGTTTAGATTGTTTGTTTTTGGATTTATGTCCTGGATGACTAAAAATCTACACCAGCATACAAAAACAACAAACTAACTGTTTAACAATTTAATAAGTATGAGATTTTTTTCAAAGGTAATGTTTTCAACAAAGTTTTTAACAAATACTTTTTATCTGTTAACACTCACAATTTGTTGAGGATGACTGTCAACTACTACCACCCCAGTTTTAACTCAATATCTGTAAAATTGACTGATCTATTGTCATTTACATGTTTGTTAAGGTTCAATAGCTGTGGCGATCATCTGAAATTGGGATGACAGCTAAATATAACCATCTGTTTACTGTATATTAATTTCTGACAATTTCATTCAAATCTGACCAGTGGTTTATGAGTAGTTTTGCTAACAGACACATGATGGGAAGCAAGTCCAATTACACAATAGAAGTCCAGTTGTTTTGTTTTTACATTTATTTATGTGATTTGTAGTTGTGTATTTTGGTTTTTGTATGCATTTACCTGCATTGGGATTGCAGGGAGGAAAAACAGCCAATAGGTGAAAGCAAAGCATCCCTTCTTACATTTCTTGTGTGCATTAATCGCTATGGGTCTTCTGCAGGCACCTGCTGCCCATCAGGTGTGCGCCTGTACAAGATGGCCAGTAATTCCCTGAGAGTTTACTGGCGCAGCACAGGTAGCAACCACAGCTCCACTGCAGAGATAGTGGGCAGCAGCAACAACTTCACGTGCACTGCACCTCCAGGTGAGAACAGCTGTGATGTTCCAAACATCCAGTGTGGGGACGTCTATTCTGTAGTGGTGGCTCCACTCACACCAGAGGGAGGCAAAGTCCTGTTCTGCCCACAGAGACTGTACTCAGGTATCACAGTTATGACATGTTTTATAATCCAGGCCTAATGCAAACGTTAAAAGCTGTGCACTCATGAATTTAAGCCAAAAACCTTTTAATTCACTATTTCTGTTTTTGCTTCCACAGTAACTTGTTCAGGGAGTGACGTTGGCACAGGTAAGTGAAGGATTTAACACGCTTAACTGTTTTTGGACATCTATAAAACAGATCTTGCTATGTGAACTAGACCAGTCAAAGAATGCAAAAGCTGTTGGATTTTTTTCTAATTTAATTTCAATCTCATGTCCTCCAGTGATTTACAGAGGAAAGAGAAGTGTTGACTAGTGTGTGGTAAGTTAAACCTTTATTCCATGCCTATTCAAACTGCTCAGGGGGCCACAGTTTCTGAAAGCCAGCAGCTCGGGGGCCGGACATCCAGCGATTAAAACCATTATGTAAATAAACCAAAGTTTACAGTGATCTGTTACCTTTAAAATGTGTTTATTACATTGAATCATAAATGCAATAAACAGAACCCAAATCCAGAACCCCAAAAAATAAAAACAATTTTTAATGAAGTGGGCCAGATTGAAGTCACCGCCTATTGAATAGCTCTGCTTTATTCAGACTGAAAAGGCATTGAGGCACGTAGGCCTCCTTTGCTTAATGGTCACAAAAGTTAATCAAAAACATTTCCTTCTCGTTACAAATGAAGTCATTACCTAAAACTAAAATGCTTTGTGAATCACTGAGATTAACAAACCATCACAGTATTATTTGCTGCTGCATATTTTGTGTTTTTACTTGCATTACATAAAATAATTTGTGGTTATTGAGTCCAGGTCAGAAACTAACGAAGCAGAGCTGAAAAACTTTTTCAGTAAAACAAGCAACATCCAGATGATCCGGGTCATGTTAGTGTCACGTTGCTTGGATATGCACTAACAGCAGTAATACTGATGGTTTTAACAGAGAAAAAAACGTGCATTATTTATTTGTGATGTGGTGGTAGGACGGTAGAGAAAAAACAGATATTGATTAAAAAAAACTGTATTTGTGACGTTTACAAAATGATTAATTTGTTTTATGTTAAAGTAAATATAAACCTAATTCCCAGGTTTAAGAAGTTTTGATGTGTTTCTGTTTTTCTTGACAGTCTTCTTCGCCGATGCAACTCGTCTTCCTCTGGCAGAATCCTTCTTCATCTGAATGTGACTGTTTAAAGTTAGGTTAAAATACATTTTCTAGGGCCATGATACATAAATAATTAAGGAAAAATACATATTTGAGAAAAAAGTTTACTTTAAAATCATGTTAAATTTTAAAATGATATCAGGATTTGCGATTTATGAAGTATTTAAGTACCTAAAAATATTAAATTTACATGTTCATATTATATTTTATGGTATAAAATCATGCCATTGATTTGAGTTCTCATCATAAAATATTTAATCTTCATTAAAACATTTTTGTCTCAGGCAAATAATTAAAATGTGAGGAATATGCAAATATTAACAATACGATGTGTAACTAATAAAAAGATAACCATAGCCCTACAAACTTGAATAATGCATTTACAATAATTTGAAATTTTGATAATGTTTATAAATCATCTATGAAAATATTTTTAGTTGCTTCAGCCCCAAGTAGCAGGCCTCCTGAAGACGAAGCAGAAACTGATCAGTGCACCTTTCATAAAATTGTTCTTGTAATTTTTCACTCTGCAGTTTTTTACTCTCAGGATGTATTCAAATGTAAGAAATGTGTGCCACTGTGTAAACCTGATGCATATTTCATTTGAATAAATAATCCAAGCATCAATATTGTATTTTGTGTTTTTTTTTCTTGCATTAGTTTGTGTTTGTCACTAAACAATTATTAAGAAATCAAAACTGCTCAGTGTTTCTACTAACCTGAGACATGCTCATCTTTCTGGTTATTATTTTAAAACAAGTTATTGTTTGTTTGTCTTTTTTTGTTTGTTTGGCCTAAAACTCTAAACAAACAGCTTCTCTGGAGTCAGTGTATTTTTTATTTATTTATTCATTTCTAATTATGAGTATTTAATTTCATCCCCACAAGTTCTGAACTTATGGCAATACAAAACAGTTAAACTAATTTATCAAACTATCTGTTATACACTATGGAACATTTATTTTCATTTACACAGTCATTAAGCAATACACCAGTACAAACCCATTAAATGCAGGGACAAACATGTATAACCAGAGTGACTACAAGTTTATAAAATCATTTTGAAACGAGTCAAAAACAATTAAAATGCATTCTCTGGCATGGCTTTTATGAAGAGCTCCAGTCTTTTTACAGCCCAAGTTCCAGTTGGCTCAAGTCCCTAAATATCTGAAATAAGCTCTTTGACATCATCCACAGTGCTGTGAATGGTGTGGGTTTGTAACATTATGCTGGGGATGGTTATCCACAGCTAATGCATGGCACTTAACTAAGCCAAGGAGATAGGATGTTGTTGAGACACACAAATCTTGGAGAGCTGAAGCAGCATGAAGGAAATTCAAAAAGTTTTTTTTGAGCCCAGACCCCCACCAAGTTTGAACTGCACATGTAAGTTTAAAGGCAAATCCATATTTAACGTCCAAAGACTTTCACAAAACAACTGAGAGTTTACTGAGTTCCCTCACAAACCCTCAGTCTCTCTACCAAGATCCTTTGCTCACAAAAAGCAAAATAGTTTTTGAGGAATCCTGCAAACAAAACAGAAACAAACAAACAGAAATTGACTTTTGGCCCAGTCTTGATTCTGATTTACAGCTGACTCCATATGTCAGTGTAACACCATTTGATTATTGTTAACATTAAAGTGACCTAATTTGTGTTGTTTAAAAAAAAGGCAGGGATGGCCTAATGCCAAAACCGTTTTATTATACATTTCACCTATCTTTAAAAAAAAAAAGACTGTCCTTCCCGTAAAATAGTCTCATCAGATTTCCCCTTAAAGTATCACTCACCAACTCAATGACCCAATGTGAATTATTAATATTATAAAACTAATCTTAATAAAATAAATTTTCTGTTATATCAACACAGTTTTATTTTATGTTATTAAGCTGTTACACCTCCTAAAGAAATGTATGTAAAATTACTAAAGATTGTGATATTATGCGATTTAAGTATGCTATACAATAAAAATGTTATTATACCTGTATATGACACAACAATTGTCAAGAGCTTATCTGACCAGAAGGTCAAATGTCACTGCAGACATTTTGAGTTTTCAGTAAGGATATTAACGGGACAATTACTACTTTTTAATATATTTTCACATCACAAATGTGAAAGTGAATGTAGAAAAGTAGCACATCTTTAAAATGTACAAAACCATTTGTGATTTTACTTCAGGGACAAATCTAATTTTAGTATTTATACAGTCAACTTGGAGACTTGACTTGTTGCAAGTAAACAGATTTAGCATTGAGACTGAAAAGGGAATTTAAATAAGTGAAAACATTATGGATTTCCCTAAATAACCTTTTTAGGATTATTTGTCTATAATATGACCCCAGAAATCATAACCTGTATTTTATAATTTGGAATTTAAACTGTCTATTTAATGATAATCTGAGCTCGGTTTTCATCATAAAAGTGAACCTGAATCAAATACCTGCTACTGTGATTTTTTTTTCTTGCTAAAGAGACTCTCACAACTTTTCTGACTCAGAAACTCAATTTTTCTTCAAACTCGCATGTGCATTGGACTTACTTCAACATGTGGTTACTACATCACCTGTAAAATGAGAAAATTTACATAAATTTAAATTTCCATGACTCAAAAGCAAAAGTTTGCCCTTGTGTTTGTTATTGCCAGGAAGATGTAACAAAACCATGAAGGAAATGATTTAAGATGTTAGTGTTAAGTTGAATTACAAGATGTTCAATACCTGTGACCTGTAACAGTGTCCACTTCAGAACAATATAATGGTTGCTGGAAAATACAAAGAAAAACCAAGGTGTTCACTTTGCTTGTCCTCATTCAGAGCAATTCAAAATTGTTCTTTTGTTTATTCAGGGCAGATAAAGTTTCCTTCAAGATCTATGACTCCTATCTGCTTTCATGTTGACTTCCTCTTTCTCTTAATAAGATACAAGCAGATGATAGCGCTTTATTCTGGTGTGATAATAAACCCTTTTTAGCATGTAGCCTACATAAAACCACCACCGGGATTTGAGGTTAACTTCACTTCTCATCCAAATAGATTATAAAACATGATTAAAACCCTGAGAAAGCGACAAGGAAAGGGACAACCTTGTTACAGTTCCAGTAGGGTGTGTTTCGTCCGTACCTCTCATTTGGATGAAATTCCCAAGATTGCATTCCTGTCTATAGTTTCAGTGACACTTTGCGCCCTTTTCTTAGACAGACACTCCCAGGCCTTTCTCTCTGGAGATCAGGTCATTCACTGTGTTCTCTGCTATTGTTACATGAATAACCCCAAAAAGAGAAAAAAAAGAAAAATCCATAAACATATGTTGCACTCTTCCATTAGAGGTCTTCCACCTACTGTAACTTGGGTGAGGAAGGACTGATAATAATAGTAATAATAATAATAATAACAATAATATTAATAATAAACACCATTCACATAACTCCAGAGTTAAAAGAAATAAACAATAAAATGGTACAAATAATTAATAGAGTACTTTTGTGTTGTCCCTGTATCACAAGATTTGTTGATATAAATATGTGCATGTAGGTGCAAAAGTTGTGTGTGTGTGTGTAGATCAGCCATTGTGTGTAAATTGTGCTTCTCGTGAACTAAAAGTATCACTCAGAAGTTCCTGTTTTTAAACAAAGAGACTAGTCTTCCTCCTTTGGAGATAGGCACCAGAACCCTGCAACCCTGCAACCCTGCATGGAAAAGTGGGTTAAAAAACAGATGGATGCCTGGATGGATGGAAGGATTGACTGTAGGTCTGAATTGTTAGTGAGTCAACTGTGCTAAGCACT
>NC_056500.1:8478489-8517482 GCF_014905685.2 Nematolebias whitei
GATAGATAGATAGATAGATAGATAGATAGATAGATAGATAGATAGATAGATAGATAGATAGATAGATAGATAGACAATTAAATTACATATTAATAGACACATTAACTTTAAAGTTTGTTCTAATTTTGACTTTACTTCCTGGTTTTGAAAACTAATTTTAAACTGAAGTCTTTACATTCTGTTGTACTAAAAGATTGAAATGATGCAAAAATAAAATGTTTATTTAAGATTTGTAATTGCTTAATATATATCATGCAAACATATTATGTAAAGCCATCAAACCTTCATCCATCCTTCCATCCTTCCATCCTTCCATCCTCCTGCTGTTCATCCCCCCTCCTGCTGAGTTCTCAGGGCAGATCTTATTGCTCTGGGCTGCTGGTTGGACCGCCTGTCCTCATTTGGAGAACACTGATTGGTCCTCAAGCATGCTGAGCTGAAGCTCAAAAGAATCCAGTACAACTTTTGTATTTGACTCACTTGTATACCAAACTAATTTTAATCCCACTGTCAAAGTCAAAGATGGGATTGCTGGGAGCCATAGGCTTTTCTTTAACGTTGGCATTTCTCACGCAGGTAAAGCTTCAATTTCTCATGTTAATGCTTTGAAATATTGATCAAATATTCAATGCTGTTTATTGGTACAATATTTAAAGCATATTACGTTAATTATTTTGTTGTTTACAGATACAACAGTGCAGTGCAGATGGTAAGAGAATGAATAAGATTGTTATTTCAACAATGTTTAAACTTCGTGTTTTCTAATATAGCGTAAATTAGGAAATGATTAATCATTATATTCATGCCAGGTCAAAGTCCATGTATATAATTAAAAAATACAACAATAGAACAAACGGATTAAAAATTATTGTTAATTTTTTCAAGATCAATTTTCTCTTTAAGGTTGAATAACAAAGGACCTCATTCAACTGTCTTGTATTGTCATTGCTTTTCAGTGTGTAAAATCTTGTCGGCAGTTCCCACAAGCGCCTCTTCCATTCAAGTAAAATGGGAACAACATCCTTTAGCAACAGGTTATCTTTTGGACACTCGAAAGAAAAACTCCACAGATGCAGCACCAATTATCATAGCTGTGTCATCACAAGTGACTGATAAAACTGTCCAGGGTCTGAAACCTGGAACGGATTATAATGTGACGCTCAAAGTCATGAATTTTTTTACTGTACAGTGTGTGACTTCAGTGTTGGTGACCACAGGTAAATAAAATGCATTTTCTCCTTAACTTCTCCAATAAATAAAAGTATATTTAAAAAATATTTGCAAAGAGAATATTGCACTCCCTACCTGAGATAAATTGACCTTTAAAATATTGCTTTTCTTTTTGTTTTTCCTGAAAGTCCCTGATACATCACAGATTCTAGAGGGTTCATCGCAGTCGAGCACTTCCATCACAGTAAAATGGAGTGCGGTACCATCTGCACAGTCCTACATTCTGGAGGTGTACTCTCAGACCACAGGGAAACTGATTAACTTCACCTTCACCACCACCATGACTGTAGTGCAAAACCTGCAGCCATCCACCAACTACGACTGCTACGTCTCCACAGTCAACCAGGCAGGCATGGGAAGCAGAAGCAAAGTGAGGACCATCACAACCTGTGAGTGACCAGTTATGTCCCATTTCATGCTGGGAAATGTTCAAGTGGATGTCATAATCAAGTCAATTTTTTTTTTTTTTAAACTTGCAAATGTACCTTGTGTTGTAGAATGATAACTTAAAAACTTATAGTTAGCGAATGAAAAGTTAAAATCAAAGTTAATGAATACAAAAGGTCTAAATATTTCTTTGCCATGGTGAAGCTTGAACTGACTGTTTTGAATGGATGTTGTTTTGTTCTAAACTTGAAATATTTATTTTTTAAACCAGAAGCTGATAAGGCAATATGATTAACACACCACAAAATATATTGTTGTGTTTTTTGACCAAACATGGAAACTATGCTTTAACCATTTTGTAACTGGAAAAGTAAAACTAAACAGCCCTAAATGAGTCTTCCAAGATTTCTGCCTGAAAAAAATAGTTTTCGGAAGCAATCAACAATCAACATTGTCATTTTGGCAGATGAGATGATATTTTGAATGATAAATCCATGTAGCTTAATGTGCCAATCAGCTCATTGTCTAATGTTTTGATTCATTTTATTAAGTCTATAAACCTCACTAGGAAAAAAAAAGGACCCTGCCCCTGGTCAGACTTTGCTGACTTCAGCAAGGTTTAAGGTTTATCAGCAAAATGTACAATGCAATTGGAAAAACAGTACTGTTTTTCTAATCACATTGTACATTTGCTGTTTTTACATGTTTTGGTTGAACAAAGTGAATTCATATATTCAGAAGAAAACATTTCAAAACCACATATTGAGTTACCACTTTACAAGACTCCCTTTATAGATGGCTAATAAATAGGTTATAGATTCGTTATTAATTCCTGTACACTTTATAAATCATTAATAAATGTTTATTATGCATTAATTACGGGTGACAAAGAGGCACAACTGACCAGTTTGTTGCCAAATATTGATCCAAATCTGCCACCTATATATTTCATCTAGAGTTGTTATAGTAAACATTTCAGATTAAGTTACTACCTTGTAAGCACAATTAGTATTTGTAAACTTATTTTTTAGGATTTAATATTGGTTGTAGATACTTAAAATGCAGTGATAAAGTATGCTTATTGTGCTTACAAGGTAGTAACTTAGTATGAAATGTTTAATATAACAACTCTAGATGAAATATATAGGTGAACAGATTTGGCTCACTATTTGTAAAGAAACGGGTCAGTTTTGTCTCTTTGTCACCCTTAATTAATGCATAGTAAGCAGTTATTAATGATTTATAAAGTGTTTATAGAGGAAATGATAACATATCTAAAAACTATTTATTAGCCATCTATAAGGGGGGGGGGGGGGGGGGGGGGGGGAGTGGTGGCGCAGAGGTTAGAGAAGATGGGCCTGTCATCGGAAGATTGCTGGGTCAAGCCCCGGTACTGACAACATCAAACATGTGGGTGGGGTAGGTGAAGCATCCACACCTGCCCCCACCCTCATTTGTCCCACTCTGGGCCCTTGAGCAAGGCCCTTAACCCCCACCGTCTGCTCCTCCGGGTGTCCTAGATGGCAGCTCTCTGCTCCACACAGACGGCTGTGGTAGCTCCGTGGTCTATGGTTGCGTCAGGAAGGGCAACCGGCGTAAAAATAACTGCCAAGACTTCGTGCGACTTAGTTTGCTGTGACGACCCCTAACGCAGGGATCAGCCGAAAGAAGAAGAAGAAGAAAAAAAAGCCATCTATAAGGGGAGCCTTATTGTAAAGTGGTACCCAGATTGAAAATGTAAAGAAAAAAAAAACAGATAGCTAGTTGAGTGAATAAATACAATAGTTTCTGAAGTGTCAGTGTTGTGTGTTCTCATATTGAATGGTTTGTGTGTTTTAGTGGTGCAGCCTCCAGTGGGACTAACAGCAACACAAACTGGTGACATAACAGCAAGGATCACATGGCAACCAGTAGAGACCGTCTTATCATACCTGGTCATCGTTCAAAACCTCGATAACCCCACAAGCCAGCCTTTAGTGCGCAATGTCACAGATACGAAGCTGGATGTTTCTGGCATCCAACCATGTTCCAACTATTTGATATCGGTGTCTTCATACAGCAAGTTCCTGGTCCCGAGCGAGCCCACAAACTACACATACACCACCAACAGTGAGTTATTAAAGCCAAACTGATATCAGTAACTTGTGGATAAGGATTCAGGTCAGCTATTCTCTGTCAGGGCTCCCTTTCAGATCTGCAGAAAATGATCTGCAGAGGAGAAAGTATTAAAATCCTCTGAAAACGGAAATCTGTTGTCAACAGTATCACTTAAACAGAAACTGGAGCCAAATTAAACCAAACAAGAACAGTATTATTCTCATATACGTAGCATTTCAAATATGAAAATCCACACTAAACTATTAATTTGCCAATTAAGGTTCAACTTTGACTAACTTTGACCCAAAACAACGTTACTTAATAGTTGGGTTTCTGAGATTGTTTACCTTTAGCAACTGTTTTCCCATCTACAAAAACCTAAAATCGAACTAATTTTCCATATTGTGTTATTTGCAGAGCTGACTCCAGTTGTATCTGTCTTGGTGGACTACACCTGCACCAACAACTCTGTCAGGGTCACCTGGTCACCAGTTTATGGAGCCAAGTCTTACATGGCCACAGCAGTGGATGAAAGGGGAAGACAGATGACGTGTACAAGCCAGGGGACTAGTTGTCAAATCACTGGGCTGAACTGTGGTCAGCACTACGTGGTGAATGTAACACCAGTGTCGGACAGCTGCAAGAACCTGGTCAACGCCACCTCAGCTTCTTTTCAGACTGGTGAGACACAATTATTATTCATTTTAATATTGCATTTAAAAGATTTTTGCCCACATTTCTCAAAGTGCATGTCACAGGATGTGATTTTCTTCAACAGAAAAAAAAAAACATCTAAACTCTTCTACTATCTGAAACATCTTATGTGTTGTCCAACTTTTTTTCTTAATGGCGTCACCATAAAACACAGTGTCAGAATATTTGTCTGTTTTGGCTAGTTGCACATGCCCCCAAAGTCTATCTACCTGCCATTCACGATCCTTGACCATTCAAACTAAACAGGGCGTTTCAGTATAGGAGACAAAAACCAAAATTAAGTGTTTTGGGTAGATGAGCTGCTAAAATAAGGTGCAGTCTGGAACGAAAAGTGATTATTTGAAAGCAATAAAGAGTTCTGAGCTCCTTGGGCATGTAATTGATTCGATTGGTCTAAAATTAAAGACGTTGAGACCAAAAACCCAGATAACATAGACCTCAGTGTCTGAGAACTGACCATATTTTCAATGTCCACACTTCTGCTGCAGTGTGCCTGAAGCGTTCTATAAGAACGTTAGTCTTTGAAGCCACAGAAGACAAAATATTGAGATTAAATCAGACTCCTCGTCTGTAAAACATGGTGTAATGCGAGGCTACCGCACTACAATGAAAACAAAATTAAAATTAATTGTTTTCATTTGATTTATCTGGTAACCATGAAACAGTTTATGATAGATGTGTGAGAATTAAAAACAAAACTGAGTCACTTTTGCCTTACATTAGAAAAATCTGACCCTAATCTAACTGGTTATTTCTCCACAAAAACACTTTAGGATTTTACTCTGTTAAAATTTTAGTTTTTGTGTCATGAAACTTAGTTGGTGAAATTTGCTTTATAAAGATTTTTAAAACGCTGCAACAGAATTTTTCTTAGACTAATTCAACTTTTTTGTTGTTTTTTTTACATCAAAAGAAGAAATTCTACCTTTTAATCACAGTCATATCAGTGGCAAAAGTTCTATTAAATGACGTTTCAAGCACTCCACCCAGGCATCTTTTGTGTGCACGTTGTTCATCCTTTCATCTCACGTATCACTCTATTCTTTTTGAGAGACCTCGCTGATACTTGGCGTCCTGTCCCACCCACATGGGTCACACAAGGAACTGATAAGCTTTTGTGACCTGAATTATGCTCAATATGATTTAAAATCTCATCTTTCGATTTGATTATTTTATTACCTGAATATTTAAAAAATGTCTATCAAACTTCTGTAGACGTATGGTGCTGTAGCATAGGATGATATTCCTGAGGATATTTAGAATATTGTGATTAAAATACTACGTCAATGTGATTCACATCTGATTTCAAACAATGTGTTTAAGATATTCAAACTTTTTTCCTCAAATGTATTACATCACAGAATAGACACTTTTATCATTAAAACAGTCCTTTTTAATATATCTCTAGGGGTTGATAAAATAATGTCAGCCTGAAGTCATTGGGGAATACTTGTTTACAAGTGTTACTTTTCAAGTTTTGTTTGCCGCCCAAGTTTACATGCGTGCATGAACCATCACTAGGTGTCTCCTTTAAAAACTGGGTCTCCCATTGAGCTTTACTGACTATATCATATTGTGTCGTATTCATTTTCTGACTAATAGACCTGTGCTTTCATGAAACCTGACTGCAATGGAAAACAAAACCGCTATCTTCAATATCAGGGCGTTTTGACCTGAAAAGAGATTTGAGACACACGATGTGGACGTTTACCCTCAACTTTATTTTACCATTGCCTTTATTTATTTATATATCCATCTTTCTATACACTAACTGAATTATATACTATGGTATAAAATTTTAGCAGGTTTTAAATAACCGTCTGACTATCACTTCCCTTTAAGCTTCCTGCCCTCCAAGCAACCTGATGTTGTTTAGAGAATGCCGCAGCGATGTCATCAGGTTCTCATGGAATCACACAAGCAATGCTGATTACTATCTAGCCAAGGCAATCGACTCCAAGGTACTATATTTTCAATTTAATTTATTTAACTTGTTTATGATGATACAGTCTACTGATATAACATTTAATTCAGAAAATAATTCCTCAGCAGAGTTGTTTTGTTTTGCTTTGTACTAAGATTGTGCTTAATGTTATTTATCAGCATAAAATAATCTTAGTCTAAAGCTACGGCATGCAACGTAGTGAGCAATATGCATGTCTTCAAGGAATGCTAGGCCTTTAATTGTTTTTATTTTTATCCACATCCAGTTATTTAAAACCAAGCTTGATATTTCCTTTATCAGATTATGCTTTTTCTATACCCAGGGACTGGTGTACAACTGCCTGACTGGAGACAACTCTTGTGATTTCACCCGTACACTGTGTGGGCGGCTCTACTCCTTCACAGTTCAATCTGCTGCCGGCGCGTGCACAAGTGCAATCAGCTCAACTGTTTCCATTCAAACAGGTAAAAAATAAAAATCTACATCTGAATCATACTTATGAGCTAAACTCTTAAGCAATGTTTTTGTTGTTAATGAAATCAGAAATACATTTAACTTTATTTGTAACAAGTAATAACTATTTAAAAAACATAGTTTTTTATTTGCAGCACAGTTTAAAAAATTGCTTGTTGCTCTGGGATAACTGATCTTTCCAATCAACTGTTGAAAATCAACAACTTTACATCAGTTTAAACAATGACAAAAAAAATGTTACTGTATGTTGCAAAAACCATCAATGTCAAAAGGAGTTTTTGTACAAATGTATTTGTACAAGTTGCAAAACAGATGGTAGACTACACATAAAACCTTAGTACAAAGTTGACTAATCTAAATCGCAACAACCTTTTGTGGCCGCCTTAAAGGAAGTTATGGTGATTTTTAGATCCTTTGGCCAAAAACAACATTTACATTTTGTAGATTTGACTGAATTACTGAGTCTAAATGACCAATTAGTTTCTTGATTTGAGGAGCTATGCTGTAAAGGGCAGTGACAAGAGATTCAATCTGTTTTGTAATAAATAAATAAAAACTATCTTTGAGCTATTTCTTAAAGTCTAAGCTGCAGTTAAGTAAACTTGACTAGTTTGATGCATGCAATGATCAGTTTCTCTCTGTTCTTAATGACTATGGCTATAACGTTTGCTAAGCTCTTTTAAACATATTTCATTTTGTTTGGTAATACCAAATGTCTCGATGCATTCTCAAAGTTACCTTCATGTTGTTTTCTGACTGTGTCCAGCACCCTGCATGCCCCAAAATCTACTAACCTCAGCCAGCTGCAGTAGTGATGTTTTAATCAGTACTTGGGACCTTGCTGAAGGGGCATTGCGGTACACCGTTAACGCACAAGGCAACTTTCAAAACAGCAACTACAGCTGCAGCTCTCAGACCAACAGTTGTGCTATGGAGGGTGTCCACTGCGGGGAGAGTTTGACCATCACCATCAACGCTTTTGACGATGAGTGTGCCAGTCCAGTGCTGCTGGGGTATCCCGCTGAGACAGGTAATGAAAAGTTTTACTCATCCAACACATCTCTATTACTGAAGCAAAAAGACAAAGGTTGTGTAATAACAGTTGGATATGTCATCTAAAAAATGAGCAGTGTTATGATGCATGTACATATATCAATGTTTGAAAGTGATATTTTCCACTCTATTACAGCCCCATGCACCCCGCAGAATGTAACAGCTGTGAAAGACTGTGGCTCTGACTCCATCACTGTGTCTTGGGCCATGAACAGTGGGGCACTTTTCTATGTTGCTATGGCTAAAGATAGTAACAACAGGATCCGCAGCTGCAACTCCATGGATTTGACTTGCAAGATTAAAGGCCTCACGTGTGCCACTTACTATGACATTTACGTCATTGCCTCCAACTTCTACTGCAACAGCTCGGAGAGCAGTATCATCACCTTACAGACAGGTACTGTGTGGAGTTTCTATGCACCTTCATATTTTTACGTTGTTTAACCTAAAAGCTGCATGTGTTTGTTTTTTTTTTAAATGGTAATAGGGTAAATGCAGCATTTAAAATTTCAAGGACAAAAAGCTTTGTTAATGAATGTTTTGCAAACGTTTGAAAGCGACCTGCAAATTTCAAAAAGGCTGATGTTTTTAATCTTGTTTTTCCAGCCAACTGCCCACCAGGCAACCTCGCTGCCTCATTGGACTGTGCTTCCAATCAAGCTCTGATCTCCTGGAATGCAAATCCATCATTTAACTCCATCACTGCTACCATGATGGATGAAAGTTATGGACTTCTCAGTTGCAGCTCCTCTACAACCAGTTGTAAAGTGCCCAGCTTGAAATGTGGTCAGCTCTACACTGTCACTGCCACTTACTTCGATGGCAATTGCTCCAGTGTGCCCTCTAATCCCATCTACATGCAGTCTGGTAGCTACAACCTCTGTTCTAAATATGAGATTGGAATAATTTTTAATCTGTATGTCATGTATTCAGTTCTCTTTAAGTGTATTAAGTGGCATAATAAACTACTACACCCACTGTATATTATACTACCAAAGCTGTACACAGATACAGCAGACACTAATGAAGTGTAACAATTAAGTCTGAAATCTCCTAAAAGCTCAACAAAATCAAACTGGATGTTTGGTGTTTATATTTTTTTGCTGCATATGTCATCTCTAGCTCAAAATTAATGTCTGTCTGTGTAAGAAACTAATTTATTTCATACCATCATTGACGTAAACTTTTCTTTTCGGTTCAGTTCCTTGTGGTCCAAACAATTTGATCGTTGATTTGGACTGTGCATCTGGTGGCATGAACATCAGCTGGACTTCCCAAAAATACTCAGAGGGCTACTTAGCTGCGATCTCATACAGCAACAATCAGATGTTCTACTACAACACTACAGAGCCTAAATTGAGTGTTCAAGCTAAGGAATGTGGGCAGGAATATACAGTGCAAGTGAAGTCCTTCAACAAGAGCTGTGTCAGTTTTCCATCAGAAAAAAAAATCAGTGAAGGTAAGATGTTTTTTTTCTACTTCTGACACCAAGTCTGTGAACCATATGGTAGATGTAAAGGCTGTGCCAAGTCTGATGGCATTTAGTGCGTTTATTCATAACATTTGTATAAAACAAAAGCAAAAACCTATATTTATCTTGACTTCATACTGTTTGTCTGCATTTTCTGTGCACTGCAACACTTTGTTCAAAGTTCAGTTTGTTTATGACACATTAGATTAAACTAACAGTATTTTTACCCCTTCAGCCCCATGTGTGCCCACTAATGTGGTGGCCAACAGAAACTGTGGACAGAAGTTTGTGGATGTGACGTGGCAAGCGAGCCGTGGAGCCAAAAACTACACTGTAGCCGCCTTGGATGGAAATGGCAATTGTTTGAAGTGTGTATCCAACCAGACAACATGCAGGTTGGAGGGCATAATGTGCGATCATGTTTACAACATCAGTGTGGTCGCTGTGAATGATTTGTGTACCAGCATGAAGAGCCTTCCAGCAAAACTTACAATAGGTACAAAACTGGCTCAAATAAGTACTTTGAATCATTGAAATATGAGTATTTGAATGTGCAATTCAAACCCTCCTTTGCAGAACCCTGCCCTCCCTCTCATCTAACTGCATCAATGAACTGCACTAGCAACTCTGCCAAGTTAAGCTGGAACAACAGCCCAAATGCAGTATCTTACACTGGAATGGGAATGGGCTCAGATGGCCATATAGTAACTTGTGATGCAGGACTGATAAATGGGTGTGTGTTGGAGGGCCTGCACTGTGGCAAGGAGTATAACTTCACTGTTTCAGCATCAGATGGTAACTGTCGAACTATAGACAGTGAACCAGTCGTCCTGGCAACCGGTGAGAGGCAGAAGTTTTCAATTTCCTTAATCTCTATTTTTACTTCTTTCTTACAAAGCCTGTGTGCAACAGGAAGCTTGCTGCCAAGGTCATGTTTTTATGTATATACTGTAAATACAGGGAGTTGTGCTATCCTGATGCTAGTTTTAATACATCCATTAGGTTAAAAATGCTTATTTAGATTATTATGATAGAGATTTTAGGACTTTCTTAAATTATTTTGTTTTTCTAGTCAAAAACCAGCAGCATGGTAAAATAGTTTTTTGTCAAATATCTTGATAACCTAACTTCTTTCCAAACACTACTTGCTGATATCAGGCAGTTTCATTTTCCATTGGTTTTAATGTTCTCAGCATAATTTAAAGAATGGTAAATTAATTATTAATAATACATCAGCGCACCAAATCAAATCACTAATTGTACTTTTGTGAAAAATGTACTTCCTAATTCATTAAAAAAAAATAGATTTAATCCTTAGTTGCACAAACATTAAACATTCATAATCATATTAAAAAATTATGCTGCTAATTTAAGTTGTGTAAGTTGAAAGATATAAAATTACTGCTTATGTCTTTAGTACAAGTAAAAGACAAGAAACAAGTAATTTTTGTGTGTGGGTGTGTGCGTTGTGAAGCTTTTTCAACACAAAGCAGCAACCTAAGTATATTCAAACCATTGAGTTGACCTTTTTGCCTCTTGTTCCAGCCCCGTGTGCCGTTCAGAACACGCTGAGCACCCTCAACTGTAGCACCAACTCCCTGAGCATCAGCTGGGTGCCTGGCTCCATCCCAATGAACTACAGCGCCACTGCTGTCACTGCAAACAACACTGCCCTCCAGTGCATCACACGGGATTCCAGCTGCACGATCGCAGGCTTACAGTGTGGTCAACAATACACTGTGAGAGTGAAGCCCGTCAGTAGCACATGTGAAGGCCAAAGCAGTGCCCCAGAGATTGTAAATTCAGGTGTGTTGTCAGTTCAGCCATCAATCACAGAAAAAAACCCAACAATCTTTAATCTTTACTAACATTTTCATATTTTTTCTAGTTCCTTGTGTTCCTACAAATGTCCAAGGCAGCATGGACTGTTCTACTAACACGCTGCAAGCATCTTGGGATAAAGCAGCTGGGGTTGTGTCGTATGTCTCCACACTGAAGGGAACAGGAAACTTATCTGCCTCCTGTTCAACAGCCAACCAGAGCTGCTCTTTTTCTCATCTGCAATGCGCTCAGACGTATTCTCTCAGCGTGGCGGCTGTCAGTGACAGGTGCAACAGCCCACAGAGTGCTACAGTCACAACAAAAACAGGTAACTGCAACACATTTAAGCTACGTATAAGGATTTGCCAACTACCACGCTTGATCTCTTTGCAGGTCAGTTAAAGAACAACTATTAAAAAAAAAAAAATCCTTGTTTTCCTTCATCTCCAGGTCCCTGCGACCCGACAAATGTTGCTGCTTCTCTAAACTGCCTAACTGATGTGGTGACGGTGACATGGACTGCCAGCGCTGGAGCCAGTTATTACTCAGTCCTCGCTGAGACGAATGGAAATGTTAGCGTTTGTAACTCCACTGGTACTTCCTGTGATCTCACAAAGCTGCAGTGTGGGAAGGGTTACACTGTCACTGTAATGGCAGGAGATGGAAAGTGTAACAGCTCCATACTTGCTAAAACCAACATAACGTCAGGTAAAGTGTCCATTCATTGAAGCACATTGGTATTTTAAAGATAAAACACATCCGGCAAAACACTGACATACATCAGTGCATACCTGGATTATTGAGCATGCATCAGGACATCAGTGCATAGTTTAGTTCGAGTTTTATTATACAAATACATCTTTATCGTGGCTGAAAATCATTTAAATCCTTCCAAAATGTAATTTGTAATAAAAAAAAATCTAAAATAACTTACACACTTTAATAAAATAGTTGTCAATAATTTGCTTTAATGGTACACACAGGAAAAATATTAAAAATGTAATTCTGAAGGCTCATAAATGAAGATTTTGACGCTTAGTCTAAATAATACCTGTTGTTTTAGTAAAGAATGAAACATTTTTAACTTAATTTTTTTTCTTAAGTTTTGTTTTTTCTTTATGTGATAGTCTTGTGTTGTGTGTCTTGTTTCCAGCTCCCTGTGCTCCAGTGATTCAGGGTTACTCTAACACCTGCATCAGTAACAGCACCGTGGTCACATGGACTAAAGACAATTATGCCTTAAATGTGATGGTTAATGCCACATCCAACCAGGGGAACTCACTATCTTGCAGCTCTTCCACCAACAACAGTTGTGTCCTGGATAATCTGCTGTGTGGACAGAACTACACTGTTCTGGCTGTTGCAAAAGGAGTCCAGTGCACAAGCAAACCCAGCTCTGCTATTCAGATTGTCACCGGTATGTTTGCTCACAAAATATATATATTTTCACTATAATGATCTCAGTGACGCTAGAAAGATTGTATTTTATTTGATTCACATTTTCTGTGTTTTATTGTGAAAATACTGTAAACACGTTAAGAGATATATGGAGCTTGACACAGTTGTTACACTTGCACAGTCAAAAAGTAAATAGCGTGATTTCTTTGTGCAGCGGAGAAACTTGACATGAGATCAATTTAACACGTTCATCTAGTAATCTCAAAATGTAATATATTCTTTTTAAATGACTGGAGAATAAACGTTTTATTTTAAAATAGAAGAAAATGTGATAATTGTTAAAGAATTCAGACATCCTTATAGTATGAAGTAACTGTCTTCTCTCACCCAGCACCTTGCACCCCTGCAAATGTGAAGTACCAGTACTCCTGTGGAACTGGGATTGCCTCGGTAAGCTGGGGCCAGACTTTGGGTCGAAACAGTTTTTACGTTCGTGCCCTTTCCGGGAATCAGTCACTCACCTGCAGCACCAGCCAAGGGACTAACTGCTCACTGCCTGTGCTGCTGTGCAGTCGCACATACAACATAGAAGTCATAGCGATGACTGACAACTGCAGCAGCAGCGTGCCTGCTGTGACACAGATACAGACTGGTAAGAGCCGAAAGGTCAACAGCGGTTGTTTAAGGGGTGATGGAGGTCATCCAATCTGTCTGTGCATCTAAATATGTGTGCATATGTGAAGTTTATTCATATGTTTTCAATGTTTTATTTCAC
This sequence comes from Nematolebias whitei, assembly GCF_014905685.2. NCBI lineage: Eukaryota > Metazoa > Chordata > Actinopteri > Cyprinodontiformes > Rivulidae > Nematolebias > Nematolebias whitei. Next base: position 8,491,855 of record NC_056500.1, read on the forward strand.
TTTAGAAGCACGTAGTTTTATTATGCTAATTTTTATGTGACGTAAATAAAAGTAAGTGTACGTAATTAAAAACATTATGTCAAAAGAGTTCTTATAATTCTGCATAACGCATGGGAATAAAATAACAGCACGTCTTTCAATGTCAAAAACTTTTATTTATGAATTTGACAAATAAAAAAAATTGAATTATATATTTATATAATTACTTTTAAGTCCACATCTTCTTCAACAAATACTATTTGTGCCCACCTAAAAAGTTTTTGTCATGTGTTTTATTTTCACTTCCCATCAGCCCCTTGCGCTCCAACAAATATCAGTGCTTCACTGCTGTGTGAAAATAACACAGCCAAGGTGAGCTGGCAGTACAGTCCCGGGGCGGTGTCGTATAGCGTAACAGCAGCTGGAGGAAATGGAGATGTGAAGCAATGCACCACAAACACCTCAACTTGTCTGATACCAAACATGAACTGTGCTCAGAGCTACACCATCACTGTTAGCCCCTACTCTGACCAGTGCAAAGGCCAAGACAGCCAGGCGTACAGCTACGTTTCAGGTATGAAAACAGGAAATTAACCAAAGTTATTTTGACAAATAACTAAAATCATGGTGTGCCTTTTGTTTTCATTGATTGTTTTGCAGTTTCTAAAATTCTTAGTTCTTTTTTGTCTTATTTTAACATATTTTTAGTTTATTTTTGACCATCTGAATTCAAAATGGAGAAATCATGCAGACGCTGTTTTGTTGCATTTAAACACTTTCTCGTTGCTATATCTACTTGAGTCCACGGGTTCTTAAATTGAAGCAAAATATGTTAACAAATTAAATAGACTAGTTTATCTGCACGAAAACAGGATTTTCTTTTTGTTTTCTTGTAAAAAAAAATACTAAAGTAAATTATACAATTAGAAGAGAAGTTAGAATTATACAACTAAATTACAGAATAGTTGCACAATCTTTCCTGACTGTTTCTTTACGACAACTCTCTTGCAGGCCCTTGTGCTCCCACAAATGTTCTCGGATCCCTACAATGTGCTGGTAACATTGGTTATGTGACCTGGAACGCTGCCTTGAAGGCAGATCTGTATGTGGTAACGACTTCGCCTTCTATCCACAACTGCTCTTCCAATGGAACAAGTTGCTCCCTCACAGACCTGAACTGCGGAGAGATGGTTTCCATCACTGTGGTCACCATAGAAAGAGGTTGCAGGAGTCAACCCAGCAGCCCAGTAACGTTCAAAACAGGTCAGAATGCCAAAGCATTTATTTGAAATGGATATGATCATTTTTGCTTCCTTTCCAATATTTGGATAAGATGTGAAACTACTCCAAACTCTGTCCAGATGATCTGTGCTGCATCCCAAAATTATGCATTATAGAAAACATTTCAAGTGACTGCAAACCACCACTGCTGGTTGTTACTTAAAAAAGCCCAGTCTTGACACAAATATATAGAAATGTTCACATGTATAATAACTTTTTACTGTTAGTTCATTCTAATAACAATAACAGTACATGTGTCATAAAACAAAATACTATGTTATAATGCAGCTAAACTTGCATCATCATAAATGCTAACATGTCATCTGGGTTATATACTGTATATAAGTATTGCTGTGCATTTATACATCTGAACACCATAGAGTTTATAGGTGAAGTTCTATATACTGTAATGCCATTTGATGATTTTTGACCCTTTATCTTTGATGCTGAGCTGCAGCTACCATTATAAACAAGTCAGTACAATTAAATCAGCACAAATAAACAGTTTTTTTTCTTTCTCTGTCTTGTTCACAGTCATCTGCCCACCAACCAGTGTGACCGGAGTGACCACTTGCAACAACAATGACATCACAGTCCGATGGAACCAGAGTCCAGATATGGTACTTAGTTATTTCCTCCGTTCCCAGGAAGTCGGAGGAGCTGCTGTCAACTACACCACAGCACAAACATCTCAAGTGATCTCTGGGCTGAAGTGTGGCAAGATGTACACGTTCGGAGTTTCCACCAGGAACTTTCAGTGCAGCAGTGACTTCAGCGAGCAGATACAAACTCAAACAGGTTATTTTATGAATATATTGTAAAATAGAAACCAAGATGTTGTTGAATCATTAGGGGTTAAATAGAAAGTTATGAATAAAAAACATTGCAATGTTTTTTGTGCTATTTTTCTGTAATCTAACTAGCTGGTCATAATCCAAATATAACCAAAAACATTGATTTCAAATAGGAACCAGTTAAAGTTCAGGTAAAAACAGTTATTTTTGTTATTTTTATTATTAATCTGTAAAATTGGTTATCTCAAAAGACTGTTCGTTTTCCCTGCAAATATTTAATTCATATATAATAATCAGTTTGATCTCTTTTAATATATTGTTATATGCAGGTAATTTATATTTAAGTTGCAAATTGCATAAATAATGCACATAATGTTTTAATATTTGTGCAAATGTATTTATTGCAAGCGATCATGTGCTTACTGTATTTTTACATGCATAACTTTATTTATGTGATAAATAATTTCAAGTAATATTTTCTATGAATTATTACTATACTACTATAACTATAATTATTTAGTGAAATATAACTAACTTATTTATCAGTATAAATACGATAGATACTTTGTTCAGTTTTTTTTCCTTTTTTTTTGTTGATTTTTAGTCGTTTAGAATTTTGCTTTTAAACTTTTATTAAAAAAATTATATATACTGTAAGCTAAAATGTAAAATATTATTGTTGTATGTAAAATTTTACCATTAAGTTTTGTTTTTTAAGTTTCAGTATTTCATGATGTTTGATCCTCCCGTTTATTATTTCAGATTATAACAAGTCATGATTTCTTGTCTCTCTCAGCCCCCTGCCCTCCAACCAACCTGACTGTAAAAGCTGAATGTGGTACCAGTACAGCAACTGTGGCCTGGGCCCCGAGTGCATACGCCATCTCATACACAGCTACGCTAATTGGTACCCACGGCCATGTTGTCTCCTGCTCTGCCAACACAACAACCTGCTCAGCAAAGGTGGACTGTGGACGCCAGTATTCAGCAGTTGTGGTTGCTTTTACAGCTACATGCAACAGCAGTGAATCAGCTAATTTAACTTTTGCTTCAGGTAAATAACTCCTGTTCCCAAAACTACTTTTAGTTTTTCATTTAAAATCCATCCAACAAATGATTTCATCAATACTCTGTTTCTCTCCAACAGCCCCCTGTCTGCCTGATCAGGTCCAAGCCGACCTGAACTGCAGCACCAACTCCTTTGCAGTGCAGTGGAAAGGAGACAGTGGAAATGCTGGCATGTACACTGCAATGGCCATTGGCAGTGACAATTCAACTAAAACATGTGACACCGTTAGCACCAAATGCACCATCCAGAACTTAAAATGCGGCCTCTTGTATGGCATAGTTGTCACTACGTCATCTGCCAACTGTGGGACCATTAAGGGGTCTGACTACCACATGTTTTCAGGTAATAAACATCAAATGTAAAGTTTTTCAACATACTGAAAATTATTGCAATAATTAGTTACTTTACTAACATTGCTGCACATGCATACAGGATGGACAGTGATGCATGCATGTAGTCGTAAAAAATGGACTATGTGAAAAAGTATGGTTATTGCACAGACATTTCAGTTTCGTAACTCTTTTAGAGTCAGTGTAGACAAATTATGAAGACACACGCAAACGTACATGTAACAAAATATTTGGAAGTTGCAGTAACATGGCTTATGTTTTAGACATTAGGACATCACGCTTCCTTAAGGATTCTACTATTTAAAAAAATATCAATATGTTTTCAAAGTTTGAACAAGGCATGCAGGCATCTTATCCTGCCATGTTACCAGTCTGCAAAAAGGTCAGCTACTCTTTGAATCCAAATCTTCCTCAAGAAACTTAGTTTTGGCATACATATTCAACCTTTATTCATACAGGTTAGTCCCATTGAGTCTCGGGGACTCATTTACAAGAGAGACCTGATTTTAACAAAGAGTGATGACAACAGTGAACAACAAAGACAACAGTAGACGATCATCAAAGAAAGCATACAAATTGAGATGAACAAATGAAAGAAAATGGTAATAAAAAAAACAACTAAACAAAAACAACTAGGTTTTAAAGCAATGTAGAATTCTAAAAACAGGAACATGTCTGCGCTGGTTTTTGCCATGAATTAGCAGATGTTTGAAACCATTTAAAGAGGTCAAGAGCTTCAGAGCTTTTTGTAAGATATTCCAGGAAACAGCAGCTGAGTAGGAGAAGGCCCTTTTGCCTAGTTCAGTCTGCACTGACGGAACACTGCAGGTAATAATGTCCTGAGAGTGCACGCTGTAGCTGCACTCACGCAGTGACATGTAGGAGGAGATGTATGAAGGCAACAGACCAAGAAGTGATTTAAAGATGAAACTGTACCAGTGAGAGAGTCTACGTGTTAACGATGACCAGTTAACCAGTGAATACAGGGTGCAGTGGTAAATGTATTCTCCTTCTTCACTCACTCATGTAACAGTTGTAAATGGTTATTGTGATGAATCTGGTTAATGACAGATTCATTGTGTTTTATACTACATCTTTTTCATTAACAGCTCCCTGTAAGCCAAACAATGTGTCTGTGGGCTTGCAATGCAGCAGTAATGTGGCACAAGTCACCTGGGGAAACTCTGGCCCAGATCAGAACCAGATAGTGACAGCTGTGGACAGCAAAGGGCTGGTCACCACCTGCAACTCCAGCAGCTCCAGCTGCATCTTTGACCAGCTAAGCTGCGGGAAGAAATATCTCATCAGCGTTGTTGGTTACACCAACTCATGCAGCAGTGAACCTACGGTGTCCAGCGAGCTCAACACAGGTACTCATACTTCAGAAAGGAGTGCACAGTTACAAGGCGATTAGGTTTTCTCAGCTTTTGCAGTGAGTTTTCAAAGCCAATCATGTAGTATTTAATAACAGATGAAATGCTCAATAACAGAGCATAAATAAAATGATCTGATAGATAAACTGGTTCCAGATTAATCTGGATACAAGGTCAGGTAAATCTTTATGACCAATTATTAGAATACAGATAATTCATAGTCATTCATAGTCTACTAAAAAAAGTCAAAATCATTAAAATTAAGATAACGATTAAGAAGAAAAAGGAACCATTGTCATTAAAACTACCTTAAGATATAGAATTTATTTCACATTTATTCATAATTTAAATATTTATACTACCACCAAACTATGTTTTCTTGTTAGGTTGGTGTAATCTACTTGACGTCTAATAGATTTATGTATAACAAGAAATTAAAGTGTTTTACAGCAACTATCAATTTAACAAATTGTATGTAAAATGGCTCAAAACTGTTATGCACTGACTTCTTTTTATCCTCCCAAAGCTCCTTGTGTCCCCACCAACGTCACAGGACAAGTAGACTGTAACACTGGTATCACAGAAATCACGTGGACCGCAGCCCTTGGAGCCATATCGTATACCGTCTATGCTCAGGGCAGCCTCGGCAACAACGCTGAATGTACCAACACAAACACATACTGCAGCTTCCCTAATCTGGCCTGTGGGCAGGACTACAACATTACTGTGGTGGCTCGCAATCCCACCTGCGTCAGTTTGGCCAGCAAGTCCATCATTGTGCCTACAGGTAGGAAAATATAACCTCTCTCATGTATATATATGTATATATATATATATATATATATATATATATATATATATATACAGATGGGTAAATATTGCAGCCTATAACTATTGTTCCCTCCATCACAATGTACAAATTTGTAAACAGCAGTCTACAAACTGCACTTTGACTTTGACTGATTTCACTACAAATATGACAGCCTTTTTTTTTGTGTGTGTGTGTGTGGGGGGGGGGGGCAGGGTTGGGGGGAAAGGTCTTGTATGAGTCAAAGTAATGCACTTGGAATATAGATTTAAGACCTACTTTAAAATAAAACTTTTATATGACGATTTTGTCATTAAGATTTTAACTTCTTTAAATATTTTTTTCTAAGTTTATCTGTTTTTAGACCACAGGCAAGTTATGTTGCAATTTAAAGGCACTAAGTAGTAAAATATATAGTTAAAATAAAAGAATGACCAACAACAAAGCCCTTAGATCATATTGTTTTAAATGAGTTGCTTCCCCACAGAGTCATCACTGTTGAGCATTTAAGACCTTATGCAGTTATCTTTATTGCAATGATGAGATAAAACTAAAATGTACGTTACACCTCATTTGAACTTTCAGGTGGATTAGATATATTTTTATAAAGGTAAAACCACAAAAAGGTCACCGAGCGTATGTTTAAGTTTATATAGCTTTCAAGAGGGGGTTATATTTTATTGTTAATTACACTTTTTTACAGAAATCAACCAATTCTAAACAAAAATAAAAAATCAACATGATTTATCATGCGACAAAAAAACTCTAAAGATTTAGTCAACATGATGAACCAACGTAATTCCTCTAACTCCACATGTGCTGCTTCTTCTTTGTGTTCCTCTCTGTACAGGCCCTTGTCCTTACAGTGGCCTGAAGACATCGCTGGACTGCAGCACTAACACAGTCTCAGCTTCTTGGACTCCCGGCACTGGCATCCTCTACTACAATGCCTCTGCTGATGCTGTTAACTTTGTAGACCATCAGACCTGCTCAACAAATGGCTCCTCCTGTAACATCAGCTCCCTTCGCTGTGGGGAATTTTACAAAGTCAGTGTCAGTGGACAAGGAAAGAAGTGTCCCAGTCCTGCACTAACTTCCAACACTATAATCACATGTAAGTTTCTTTATAATATTATGATATTTTACTTAAAGAAAAAGTCCAACATGAAGATAAAGTCCTGCGTTTTTAATACTTTTATTTCACTTATGATAATTTGGATTAAGTTCTACACAAAGGCGCAAAATGTTATTTCTTGTGAACAATCTGACGCACTGATTTTGATTCACTCCACCAGCTGCATGTCCTCCCACCCAGCTGAAAGTGAGCACTTCCTGTACATCAAACAACATCACAGTGTCATGGCTGGCCTCGAAGGGCTCAATTTCATACATGGCCGTGGCGGAAAATGCACAGGGCCGCCAGTGGTCCTGCAACACCAGCAGCACCACCTGCCAGATACCTAATCTGCTGTGTGGACAGGATTACACGGTCTATGTTGCTGGCATTGACTGGAACTGCATGGGAGCCAGGAGTCAAATAAAAACAATTCGCACAGGTGAGGATATAAACCCAAGTAAAATTTTACTTCATATTCAATATAAAGAAATACAGTATATCCAAAATTCTACAATACAGTGACCGGACACTTTTTGCTTTTCCTCAGCTCCATGCGTGCCAGATAACATACAGACTCGCCTCGACTGTCTGTCTGGCGTCCTCAACATTACCTGGCAGTCAACAGGTTACTTCACACAGTTCTACACCTCTGTGGTGAACAGCAATGGTCAAATCAGCTCCTGCGTGACCGACCAGCTTTACTGTGTGATCAGCAGCACGCAGTGTGAGATGACGTACAGCGTGACAGTGATGGCCCAAAATGAGGTCTGCAACAGTTCCCTCAGCCCCCCAAAACAAATTACAACAGGTAATTACTTTAATTAATCGGAGACATGACGAGCATGATGTTCATTTTGAAGACATTTTTAAAGCAAAGTCACACTTTCCTTGAGTTTATCTAATTAGATCTAAAATTGAACATCAGAACGCAAGATGGGATTATTTTCTATGAAAATTTAACACACTCATCTTTTAATAACTTTTTGTTGATTTCTAAAAAATAACGTGTATTTGAGGTTTTCATGCATTAGGAATTGAGACTTATTCTTCCAATTTAACAATACGTTTATTATTTTACTAAAATTATTTACTTCTACCTTTCCACGCAGCTCCCTGTCCACTGCTGGCCTTCCTTCCTGTTGTGAGCTGCAACACTGGCCTTGTAACGGTTGCCTGGACCAACAGCGTGCCGGGGGTTGTTTACACAGTGAATGCAGCTGATGCTGTAGGTCGCGTATATAACTGCAGCGGCACAAACAGCTGCATTCTTAAAACACTCAACTGTGGGATGGGGTACAACGTCACCGTCACACCATCTAGAAATGACTGTGTAGGCAGAACCAGTCCTACAAAAGCAATCACAACTGGTAAGCAGAAAGGCGTTGATATAGCATTTGTATGAAAACAAGGCAGTCGGGTTCAAAAAGATGGTATAACTAATTTTATATTCTGTCTATTGTTATCTTCAGTTCCCTGTGTACCTCAACTGTCAGATGTGGAGATGGACTGCTTGTCAAACTCAGCGTTTGCCATATTTAACGCAACTGCTGGGGCGGAAGAATACATCATCACAGCGACAAACAGTCAGGGTATTGTCCAGACGTTTGGCTGTAACGCCACAATAGATGGGGCGTGTTCTTTGCCACAGCTGATGTGCAGCCAGAACCTTACCTTCACTGTGCAGGCCAAGGACCAGCAGTGCACCAGTGCAAGGAGTAATGCTGTCAAAACTGAAACAGGTAAATACAAATACAAGAAACCGATTTATGTAGATGAAAAAGGCAATAAGTAATTTTTTTAAATGTCTTTAGATTGGCAGAGTAGGTTTCAAGTGTGGACACATTTTAAGCCAGACGAGCTATATTGTGGTTGTTAACTTGTTTTACCTATTTCAGCATTTAATTTTATTCTGTATGAGATTAAAATGGTGACATTAAAACATCATGTGCAAAAAAAAAAGTTACAGGATATTTGTGCCAATTTTCCCAATCACTGTAATTTTTGCCATATAGGTCACAATTTTTCCATAAATTCACATGCCCTGTGACTTATACGGCGAAGCGACGTATTTATGTATTTTCCCCATATTTATAACCCAATTTTTGACTGACATCTGACCATTTCATTCATTCTGACCTGGAAAATATAGAACACTACCATTTTCAGCTGCTAGAGGGCACTTGAGCAATATGGCAAGCCAAGTGTCCCATTAATAGGTAAAAGTGGCTATTAATGAGATACTTGGCTTGCCATACAAAGCCGCCTTTGTCTCGCTCCGGAACTCCTGGAGCAAACGTCAAATCAGCTGCATTTTGCTGCGATGCCCAGGTGAAATGCAGCTGATTTGACCATTAAAGTGCATTTATTAAGGAAAAGTTAAACTGAGACACACCTTTACTATAATGTCGAGCAAACGAATAATTGTTTTTCTGTGGTTATCTTGTTAAATTTTGAAGCAATGCACAGCAGAACAATTTTTGACACAACACCCGTCCACGTTTCTGGGTTGTCAGCGGTGACGCATAACAAACACAACGCATCAGCGGTGACGCATAATAGATGCGACTTATACGGTGAAGCAACGTATTTATGTTTTTTTCCACTTTATCAGACAAATTTGGACTGATGCGACTTATACGGCGGTGAGACGTTATCGGCGGAAAGTTTGGTAATCTAAATGTACAAAACCAGAGGGTTAAAGATTTGATCTGAATACCATATTTGAATAAAATAATATTTATTTCCTGAACAGTTTTTATATGAAAAATGTAAATTCTTTTATAGGAAACAACTAAATACCCTGCACCATTTAATTTTGAATATTATTTTCTCCAAAGATTCAAATAATGTAAATTCAACTGGTTCACAGAGGAATTTTATTAAAAAGCTTTACTGAAAACTGACTATTTTGTGCACGTTCTCTCACACTGAGATATTTGCATTGTTGATGTTCATAAGAAGTAATTTAAGGATCAGCGTCAGGCCCAAGAACACGTCAATAATTTAAACACAGTTCATTTGCTGAAATGGTCAGTCAAAAATTGGGTTTTGCATTTTAAAAACTTTTAACTTTTAATATTGTTGCATTTTAGCTTTACAAGTACCTGAATAAAAAAATACCTGTGGAATTTAAAAGCAGCAGACTTAATGTGGAAGGTGATGATCATTTGAAACTATATTCTAAAGTGTTTTCTCCCCCTCAGCTCCATGTGCTCCTGAGAATGTGACAGAAATCGTGAACTGCAACGATGGAACCATGACAATCACCTGGTCAGCTATTCCCGGGGCAATAACATACTCAGCAATGCTGGAATACCTGAGTGGTGGCTTGTCCAGCTGCTGTGTAACATCTGGAACTAGCTGCAATATAAAAAACTTGCCGTGTGGAGAAATGTACAATCTGTATGTCATAGCTAAAGGACGAACCTGCAACAGCTCAGAGAGTGAAGGGCAAATAACCAAAGCAGGTAGAGAACACAGCTTTTCTAGCACCAAATAAATATCTAGTGTTTAGAATATCTTACTTAAATGCAGTTTTTATTAAAACATAAATAAATAAAAGCACAATTGATTTTTTCTTCCTTTTCAGTGGCATGTGTTCCCCAGAACCTCAAAGCTAACGTGAGCTGCAGCAACAATGTGGCGTCTATGTCGTGGAACAACAGTAAGGGAGGACAGCTTTACAGTGTGATCGCGGTGGGTCCTAATGGCCTGGTGGACGAGTGCAGTTCGCCTGACAACAACTGTGAGCTGTCGAATCTGCAGTGCGGACAGTACTATACAGCCACCGTGACTGCTGATGACATACGGTGCCAGAGCAAACCAAGTAACAGCGTACAAATCAAGACAGGTGTGTCTCTAACGGCTGAGTGAAGAATAAGTTTTAAAAAGTCGACAACAGTTTTAAAAGTTTTCACAAAAATAACATTACTTATTTCCAAATGGTTCTCAAACTTCTGTCTGACAGATCAGTTGCAATTTTATACACTAAAAAGGGGGTTAATACTGATTACAGAAATTAAATAAACCGTATTCATTTTAAATTCTCTATCTTTTCTGCACAGTACCATGCACTCCTAGCAACACCTCCTCCAAGATGAGCTGTGAGTCAGACTCTTTGGTTGTTTCCTGGTCTAAGAGCGCTGGAGCTGATTCCTACATCGCCACGTTTCGGGACAGCTACGGCCAGCGAACCACCTGTCAGGGCACAACTGAAGGTTCGTGCAATGTGACAGGACTTGGCTGTGGTCAGGTCTACCACATCACTGTCGTCTCGGCTGATGGCTACTGTGAAAGCCCACCCACACCTGTGCTTGACACACCTTCAGGTAGGAGACATAGCATTTAAGAGTAGTAGGCTAGAAAAACTGTATATGAAAATAAATCAATGCAATGGCTGAAAAATAAAAGAAACAGTAATAAACAGTACGTCTAATGCCATGTCATAAAAATATTGTTTGTATTTTCTGTATATTACTCAGCTCCATGTAAAGCAAGACTAGTGAAGGCAAACATGGACGGCTACACGAAGACAGCCCAAGTGTCATGGAACCCGAGTGATGGAGGTTTGATGTACATGGTCTTGGCCAAAACAGCCTCAGGCCACAACGTCACCTGTAAGACCAACATGACCTCCTGTGATCTGGAAGGGCTGCTCTGTGGTCAGAGCTACACTGTGTCTGTGAAATCTATGGGAGAGACCTGCAGCAGCATCATAAACATGGCCGGAGCACTGATCACAGGTGAGCTGCACAGGAGCAAGGCTGTGAGAGCTCCAGGTGTTTGAACAAACAACTTCCTTAACAGTCCAGATAAAAACACAGTTTTCTGTTGGTGCAGTAGGACAGTTTTCTTTCACCCAGGTTAATATTTTTTAAGAGGTTGAATTATTATTATTATTTTTTTTTATTTAAATTTTATTTATGACTGTTAAGGAACAAATATTGCAAGGTCAAGGTCACTGTTCTTTACTGTCATTCGCATTGCATGCGGTACATGAGGTGGAATGAAATTGTGTACACAGGGTCCCAGTTGCATCCAACAAAAGTATAAATTGTAAAAGAAAAACAGTAATAAGATCCAAGATATGAACTAAGAAATATGCCAAACACTTAATAGTGCAGAAACAATACGCCGAACAACAGCAGCAGCAGTAGTATATACATTTTTATACAATACCGCTGCTGTTGTTCGGCGTATTGTTTCTGCACATATTTTTTGTTAGCTAAATACCGCTTTTTATTAAAAAGCAGTATTTAGCTAACAACAAATATTTCTATTGAAGAGCTGTTTTTAATCTTATTTACATACTTTTATCTGTTCTTTTTAAATAATCTAACAGTGATAACGATAAATGAAAATAATTTAATTCCTCTATATTCTAAACATTTTATACCCTTATCGAAAGGAGGACGCACTATGGTATAATCTCCGTCTGTTAATACGAATGTCTGTAAACTTCATCTTGTCCCACCTATAACTTCTGACCTGCTCAAGATAATTAAATGAAACCTTGTAGACAAAGGCATCATCACTAGATGGATTGTCACGTTTACGTTTCATCACCCCAGTTTCAAGGTCAAATGATACGCAAGGTTTTTGCTTGTTTGGGCCATAACTTCTGATCCACTCAAGATAATTAACCAAATTTGATGCCCTTTGGTACCACCATTAGATAGCATGTTGCATCATCTTTTCATCACTCCAGATTTAAGGTCAAGATCACAAATAAAGGTCAGAATTTATACAAGGTGTTTTGCATTTCCAGGCAATTTGTTGAATTGCTATATAATAAGTTTGTTGACAGGTGTATAATGTGACATTTGTGGCGCTCTTTTTTTTGTATTTATTCAAAAGAAAACATTTTGTAAAAAAAAAAATGTGTTCATAAAGTACTACCATAGAAATTTGCTAACAAATGATGATTTAATTTTAAAACTATTAAAGTTGTAATTATTTAGCCACCTTAAAAATACAGGACACATTTTTTTGATTATGTCATTCCACCACTTTCTTCCAGTCAGTCAATAAAATACTCACTGGATTACTTTTCTGCAACAACCTTTTATGAAGGTATTTGTGGTTGTTGATACAAGGAAATAGAATTATTTGACTCAGAGCTGAGTTTCATTGTAATTGCCTTTTTTTTTAACCTGCAGCTGTTTTATTTATGCACATCTCCATCCTCTTTTACAGAACCTTGCATCCCAAAAGACATCACCACTCACTACTTCATGACAATTGGCCAGGTGGAATGGGATGTGGCCACTGGTGCCGACTACTACACTGTTAATGGAGAAACAAGCCAGGGCCTAACAGTTTCCTGTAACACCAGTGATACTTCCTGTGCTTTACACAACATGAAATGTGGACAAATGTACGACATCACAGTCACAGCACACAACCGTGTGTTTGAATACGAGTCTGTCTCCACTGAAGCTGCCGTAATTATGACAGGTGAGAAAAAATACATTTTTGTATACATTTTTTTTTTTTGCAAAGCTAGTCCATTGCTTTTTGGGGGGAAAATTATATAGATATGTTTAAAAAACAAGAGTAAAAATGTGAATTTATTGATATAACATACACCATACCAACATATTACATTACAAAACATTACAGAATAGAATGTTTGTAATTTTGTTCAATATATCCCTTTTTGCCGCTTTAAAAATGCAGCCTTTGTGCATATGGATAAATGCAGATAATGTGCATTTCTAATTATTTGCAGTTTTTATGATACATGTGGCTTTGCAGGAAGCTTTACATTACCGTCTGCTTTGCATCATTCAGTCTATTCTGTCTTTTTATTATGTTTCTGCGATCAGAACCTTGTCTACCCAACAATGTGGAAACATATGTGAACTATGAGAAGGCTCAGGGAACCATATCATGGGAGGCCAGCTGGGGTGCTGAGAGCTATGTGGCTCAGCTGACAGGACAAGATGGCCACTCACTGACCTGCTCCAGTAACGATACATTCTGTAGCGTAGAGGGCCTCCACTGTGGGGTCACTTACAACACCACTGTTACTGCTATGGGAGAAACACTGAACAGCAACCCCTCACCAACTGTGCTGTTGGTTTCAGGTAATGTAGAATATACTGAAGTCAAAACCTGACAGAAAATTCAGATTTGAAGCTCCATTTGTTTGAAGAGTACTTCAGTTTTATTTCTTGTTCTCCGTCCTTAGCTCCCTGTGTAGCAAAGAATGTGGCAGTTCACCTGGACTGCCACAACAACACAGCTGAAGTCTCCTGGAGCTCAGCCACTGGAGCCAGCTCCTACAAGATGACTGCTATCTCAGCAGATGGCTTCCAGTCTTCGTGTGAGACAGATGGGAACCAGTGTGTTGCGACACAGCTACAGTGTGGTCAGATGTACAATGTCACCCTGACAAGCATCAACAACTACTGTCAGATTGACACAAACACTAATGTTATCTTCAACTCACGTAAGTCGAGAAAGAAAAATATTTCGTAAGAGCTGTTAGATGGACAAGAATGTGAAAACTTCTAAATTTATTCTGCTTTCACAACTGAAATAGCTCCATGTAATCGTTTTTTTAATAACTGAACTTGTTGTCTAGGTCCCTGTGAACCGTTGGACGTTGAAGTGGACCTACAGTGTGGTACGAGAACCGCCAACTTGTACTGGGAAAAAAAAGAAGGCGTAGAGCGCTACATAGCTACTGCCACCTCCAGCATGGGAGCGACTCTGAAATGCAACTCCACCAACGTCACTTGCCAATTCCCTGACTTGAAATGTGGGGAAAAGTACAAGTTCTCTGTAACTGCATACGTTAACACATGTTGTAGTGAAATCAGCAATACTGTGGAGATTCAAACAGGTATTTTAATTTGTTAGTATATAGTTTAGGCACTAATTGATTTTGGAGAAATGTTTGAGTGATGTTTTAAGAGATGTACTTATTGTGCATCTCAAATGCTGTGCAAAAACTACACAATGGCATAAAACAGCTAATCATAGCCTCAGCAGCGGAAAGAAACAGGATAAATGTCGATATAAAAACTGAGAAAGCTGAAAAACAAACAAACACAATGATTATTTATTTTCCAGAACCATGCCAGCCAACTGGTCTGATGGTCAGCGGATCGTGCCAAAATGATAATGTTAAACTGGACTGGTCTAAGCCTAAAGGGGCATCACTTTATGAGGTGACTATCAGTGGACACCTGGGGTACAGCGCATCTTTCCAAACCAATGATACAACAATAGAAACTGATCTGCCGTGTGGACAACGGTTCAATTTCACTGTCAAAGCTAAAGACGATCGATGTGACAGTGTTGTGAGTCCACCTGAAGAATACAATACAGGTGCATTTCTCTTTTATACTTTTTCCTTATGCCATTGTATATGTAATGGTAATTCAGCGATCTACAATCTCTTTAGGTCCGTGTATCCCGACGCAATTGGAGAGCTTCACACACTGTGAAGACAGTCTGGGTTCAGTCAAATGGGCTATGAGTGCAGAAGCAGAGGGGTACATGGCAATTGCAGTTGGAAAAGATGGCCACACCCATGGGTGCATAACAAACACTACCACCTGCACCTGGAATGACCTACGCTGTGGTGAAGTGTACACCGTTAACGTCATTGCATACGAATACACATGCAACAGTGTGCCGAGTAACAGCACAACAATTCGAATGGGTAAACAAGCTTTTACTCTATATAGTTAAAATAAATCCAATTTTAATACCTGCTGGGTATTTTAGAGAAACATGTAAAATTTTAAAAACTTTTAAAAGTTTCTGTAAGGAGAAAAGTACTATTGAATTTGCAATAATCTCCAGACTGTGATGCTAAAATGCTGGCATTGAACAAATCTTTTACACTTATTTAACCAAGATTCAGTTATGAAACATTTACCACATTTATTGGTATAAATATATAACATTTGCCTTCTCTTTTTAGCGCCTTGTATACCACAATATTTGAAATCATCTTTTAACTGCTCTACAAAGGTGAACATTATTTTGTTCCCCCAAAATACCTATCAAATGTTTTTAAAGTATATTGTGAAATAAACAAATTAGGTACGTGAATGACATTATTTTTGTTTTTTTAAAGGTGGGATCATTGAGTTGGAATGCGAGTGAAACGGCTGAGTTTTACATCGTAACTGCAGAAACCAACAATGGCCACGTAGTGAAGCTCAGCACCAACGATACGTGGACTTACATTTCAGAGTTTCACTGTGGTCAGGAGTATTTCCTGTCTGTTCAGGCAGTAGACGCAGTATGTACAAGTCGACCCAGTCAGGCTTCAATCCTTTTGTCAGGTACATTTCAATTGCATACCTCAAGATACGTTTTTTTTCAGCATTCACTGTTCTAAATGTTAAAGTAGTTTATATCATTTGAATGTAATAGTTGTTAGTGTTTCATTAACATATTTCACTTTACTTCCTCTCAGAGCCATGTAGGGCCACTAATGTCTCCAGCACCATGAACTGCATCACCAATATTGCTAGGGTGTCGTGGACCAGCTCTGCTGGGGCCCTGTTCTACACTGCCAAAATAACGACAATAGATGGTCAATCAAACAACTGCACCTCCCTCAGCAATCAGTGTGCCATGTCTAATGTCCCTTGTGGGCAGAACCATACAGTGACTGTCACTGCCTCAAACAAGATCTGTGTCTCTGAACCCAGTAAGGCTGACATACTGCAGTCAGGTAAGTTAAATGGTTTTAAAATCTCATCCTGAAAAATGAACTTCATAAATACCAAAAACATTTACATTTATATTAAATTTGTACATTAAATATTTATTTGATATTGATATTTATCTGCAAATTGGTTCAGCTTCTCTCTTTGTGTTACCTCTAAAGTAATTTTTACCTACTTTACTTTTTGCATGAGAAAATATGTTGTTGAAATTTCACATTTGAACAAATTAACTGTCTGAAACTTCCCACTTTACAAAAACCAGCTCCTTGTATTCCTGCTGATGTGGGAGTAAAAGTGGACTGCTCCAAGAATCAGGCAGTTGTGTCCTGGAGTAGCAGCAGAGGGGCTCTGTCTTACAAAGTGGTGGCACTGAGCACACAGGGAGCCAAGTCCACCTGTGACACTAAAGACACAAAGTGTACTTTGACCACCCTGAACTGTGGACAAGAATATTATTTCCAGGTGACAGCAGAGGACAATATCTGTTCAAGTTGGCCAAGCTCACGTGTTTACTTCAAATCAGGTAAAGATAATTAGATTTGCATGATGTGTGTGCATCCATGTGTCACTGACCTGCATCTTTGAGCCTGTTTAAGCGTTGGTTCAACAAGTGACTCTTAATGACATATTTTAGTTCCCTGCACGCCCAAAATTGGCTCTGTGGTTTTGGACTGCTACACCAGCTCAGCCCTTTTGGACTGGTTGAATGCTGAGGGGGCCTTGAACTACACTGCAACTGCACGCTCCTCCAGTGGCCATGTTTCAACCTGCACCACCAATGACACCAATTGTGAGCTGCAGAATCTGCAGTGCAGCCATACTTATGATGTGACCACTGTGGCCTCTGATGATCAGTGCAGCAGTCCACCAAGCACTAAGCTGCAGGTGGAATCAGGTAACCACTCAGAAGCAAACAACAAACTGACGTTTTATGACAATGATTTGCTAAAATGTACCACACTGTTTGGTAGTTAACAAAAAGTATTATGAACGGGCCTGATATAATCTTTTGCCTCAGCATCAGTTACTCTCAGAAGCTGAATGGTATCTGGTTAAAAACATACTTGGTCAACTTAATTACAACTTTAGTCATCGCCGTTTCTTTTCTTTTCTTTTACTTTCTCCAGCTCCTTGTGCTCCTGGGGATGTTGTGTTTATGTTGGACTGTGACAGTAACACTGCGCAGGTGGAATGGCAGCCCAGCTTTGGTGCCGAGTACTATGTTGTCCAAGGCTTTGGTGTGGAGGAACATGAAACTAGCTGCGAGACAAATTCCCAGTCCTGCGTCCTGTCCGACCTCAAATGTGGCTTCACCTACAACATCAGTGTGATTGCTGTGAACAGCGTGTGCAATGTGTCTCAGAGTGATGTTGAACAACTGCAAGCAGGTAAGAATCAAAAACACGATGAAGACTACATTTGGACCAAACGTTGATAATACATTTATGCAGAAATGTTTGGAACTCCATAAAGAAAAGCACTGTTCTATGAGGAAAACTGTTATACTGTATATTGCAGTCGTCGAGAATTACAATATTGTTTTTGTCGACGCATGAATTATTATTGGAGGTGACATTTTACGCAAAGCTAATAATACTTCCTTTGTGCTCTTGTAGTACCTTGTGTACCGGATCAGGTGAAAACTCAAGTGGATTGTGAGTCTGGCGGGGTGATGGTCTCTTGGGAGCCGAGCAAAGGGGCCTTGTCTTATACCACAGTCGCTCAGGGCAGCGGCGGCTCTGCTTCATCATGCAACGGCAGTGAGACAACTTGCCGGTTAAATAACTTGCAGTGTGGCCTCAACTACTCAATCGCTGTTATTGCTTCGGATGACATGTGTAGTAGTGCTGGAAGCTCTGCTGTGAACCTTAACACAGGTAGAACCAAGAACTGAATTATCTTACCAGCAGCCAACTTTAAACATTTGTATTTGAGTCACTAAATGTAAGCTCTACTAACAGTTTTTTATAATTTCTTCTTGTAGTGCCATGTGTACCGCAGAAAGTAACAGCAAGGATGATGTGTGAGAATAACACAGGCGTGGTTTCTTGGGAAGGCAAGAAAGGCGTATCTTCTTACAAGGTGCAGGCTTTCGGTCCTGATGGTCACACAATTGACTGTTACAGCACAAAAACCAGCTGCGAGCTACCCAGCATGCATTGTGGCCAGCTCTACAACGTAACAGTCACAGCTCAGGACGGACGTTGTGATAATAGCAAAGCTTACCTCACCCTGCAGTCAGGTAAATAAAAACATTTAGTTCAGAATATATACATTTTCCTCTTTCTCTCAGACTCCCTTTTAAACGGGACAGCCAGTGATAGAGCCATTGTTGCTATGGGCTTCTACAACAGCTTTCAGGTATAAAGGTTCATATGTTTACAGTGTGCAGCAATTGTATTAGTTTATATATAATTCTTAAAATACAATCTATAAATTAAAACATGATAAGGAACTACAAAGAACATCCTGAGATTAATTCCACTGTGACTAAAAACAGCCACATATTGATTTACAGTAGGTCAAGATAGGTAAATTTATTTCAGGTTAAGCTATGAATTAACTAAGGATATCAATTTCTAAAAATCTATCACTAACTATTGTAATAACCCAGTTCAAAAAAAGACCAACAAATTCTACCACAACACAAACTAAGCAACAAGGCACCATATAAGTTTTTAGTGTTTTATAAGGAAATATTGTGAAATCTCATAGGAAGTAAATTAATTTAACAGTTTATCTTGATTATAGGTAACTTGATGACAACATGGTCAAGTAAAATATGTCCTCTGGCATGAATTTTTCCTTATTCACAGTTAAATATTTACACAAATGGGCCAAATTTTTCCTCTGGTTTTATTAGTTTTATTGAAACCTAGATTGATTCTGAGTATATTGAAACTGCTTATTGACGAGGTTATTCTTAAACAATTTGCCTTTTGGGGAACTATATTAAAACACGATTTAGAAATAAGCTGTTATTTGTTTTATCATTGTTTTCATGGCCAGTATGTCCAATATTAAGCAACAAACGTTTTTTTTTTTTTTTCTCCCTACCAGTTTCTTGTAAGCCAACCAGTGTCAAAGCTTCTCTACGCTGCTACTCTAACTCTGCTGCAGTGACATGGGAGCCCCCCAGTGGAGCTCTCTCTTATGTTGCAGTAGGTGTAACATCAGATGGAAGTTACAGGACTGAGTGTAACAACACCATGGCGTACTGCGATCTGAGCAACCTGCAATGTGGACAGACGTATAATGTGAGCGTGTTTGGCCATGATGAGTCCTGTTATAGCACAGAGAGCAACAAGACCTATGTGCGAACAGGTATTTATGAGCATGTCATGGTCAAAGTTACTTTGCTGTGTGATCTTATAGAAGGTGCAAGTAAATTGAATTTGGCTCTTTTGTTTTGTCTCTCAGCTCCCTGTCCGCCCCAGAAAGTGGCTGTTGATTCACAATGTGCTGACGGTGCCATGGTTGTCTCCTGGGCTCCCAACCCTGATGTGCAGTATTTCCATGTAGCAGCAGTGAGCAACACTGGAGCGAGACTCTATTGCAACTCCAGTAACAGCAAATGCACGTTTAACAATTTGCCCTGCGGCCAGCACTACAACATCACTGTGCTGTCTGTCAGAGATGCATGCGAGAGCAAACCAAGCGCTATGGTGAAAACTTGTTCAGGTAAACTTCAGTCAACAAAAGCTAAATTCGCTGTACAGAAGTTACATGTTTTTCTTGAAGGGCAAGTTAATTTTGTTCAAGTCTAAATAGAAACAATACTCCCTTGTTTATGAGCTCAGTTCATTTGGAATAATAATTTTGTTTTTTTTTATAAAGAACTAAGTCATAATCTGCATAATTTCAAGGCACTTGAATAGTAAGATAAAAACTTTGCAACAAGTATGAGAGAAACCCAACTATTCCACTGTAGGCAAGAACAAAAGAACTGCTGCAAGAAATAAAGAAAATGTAAAAAGTTGTTGGTTTGCATAAAAAAACTCCTGCAGTATGACATAGGTGACATTTAGAATGACTGTAATTTTTTCAGAAGTTTTATCTTTTGGCCTATTGAGTGACAGTGACTGTAATTTTTTTTGTGCACAATCCATCCAGCCTTTTTCCTGCTGTTTTGATCAAAAATGAAACTACATCACAAACCCATCTTAGATAGATTTGATCACACTCTCCATCTCTTTTATCTGCAACAGCTCCCTGTGTGCCTCAACATGCTAATGGCCAGCTGGACTGCCTATCAAACAATGCCTTGGTGATCTGGGACCCTGCAGCAGGGGCAACAAGTTACTTCGGGTTGGCGCAGGCAGCCAACGGTCACAGCTCCAATTGCACTGCCTCTTCCTCACCTTGTGCAATCCCAGATTTGAAATGTGGGACACTTTACACCTTCCATGTCACAGCTATCAATGAGCACTGCAGCAGTAACCACAGCAAAACTTTTGATATTGCGACAGGTACTCATGCTACTAAATCTTTTCTTACTGGGCCATTTTGTTTAACAACTGGAAAACAAGACTGCATAATTTGTCTTGATTTTATTCAACGTTATGATACTGTTGGCATTTTATGATCCCCCCACCAATATAATGATATATGTTTGTTGATCTTTAGGCCCTTGTTCTCTTGACTCCGTCAATGCAACAAATGAATGTAACAGTGACATCATCCTGGTTCAATGGAATAAAGCAGGATCCACGTCCGCCTACCAGGTCACAGCTGAGGCTGATGATAAAACCTTGATTTCCTGTAACAGCTCGTCCAATTCATGCGCCCTCCAGGGTGCCCGCTGTGGCATGCAATATAGTGTCATAGTATCAGCTTCTTCTGACAAGTGCAGCAGCCTCAGAAGTCCTCCAACAAAAATAACCATGGGTATTTTTTCAATTTGGATATGCAGTATAGATTAATTCAAGCACTCACTGAAGTCTTCAACACATTGTTTTTTTTAGATATTTGAGGTAATTTTATTATTTCTTTAGCTCCATGTGTGCCAAGCAACGTGGCGGTGGTGTCATTATGTGGAGAGAACGGTGCTGCAGTGTCATGGGCTACATCACCTTTGGCCACATCCTATCAGCTGACAGCAACAGCGCAGGACGGACACAGGACAACCTGCAGCACCTCAATGAACAACTGCTCCCTGGCTGATCTTCACTGTAGCCAGACATACAGCCTAAGCATCACAGCCAACGGAAACAAGTGTACCAGCTACCCCAGCAACTCAACCATTAAAACAGGTAATCTTTAAATGAACTGCTTATATTTTCTTATTGAAAGAAACATTTTTAAAGGATTATGGATATCCGTTTCTGCAAATTTTATCATGTGAAAAAGCACTGTTTCTAAAAATAGATGAATTGGTCACATGATAACTAATTGGTAATGATTCTAGCCTTACTTATTGTTCATATTTTACTAAATGTGAACAGTATGTTTGAACTAGCATCTGATACACAACATTTATCAGTAAATTGTCCGTCAATTCAGAACTCTATAATGACACTGACTGGGTTGACTTAATATACACTAGACTTTTTTAATGGAGGAAAAAAAGGGGTTATATAGCTGCAAGTCAAACATGGAAATTTAATTAACTCATGCCAGTACGGATATTACCCAAATCCAACTGAACATCTTTTATTTTCATTCTCCTTGACAGGTATAGTTAATACAAATGAACTAAAATGTTAGTAAGTGAAATAAATGTCATCATCTTTCCTTCTTCTCAGTGCCTTGTGTGCCCTCCGATCTCACTGTGGATATTAATTGCCTCACCAACTGTGCCGCCTTGTCTTGGAATAGCACTAAGGGTGCTGTGCAGTATTTTGGCCGTGCACAATCTGCGAAAGGAGAAGCGTTCAACTGTGACAGCAATAATTCTTCCTGCATACTCAAAACTCTGCAGTGTGGCAACATGTACAACTTCACGGTTAAAGCATTTGATGGCATCTGCAACAGCACATTCAGTTCACCTCTGCAGGCAGGAGCAGGTAATTACTGGTTAGAAGAAAACAAAACAATATATGATGTTTAAAAGTTAAAATTTTAATTGGTATTTGAGAGTAACTAGATTTCATAGTCAAAATACTGTTTCAAACTATGCCCATGTGGAGCTTTATTTTTTAATAGTCTTCCAAAATGACCAGAAAAATACTCTCCTTTCTTCTCAGCTCCATGCCCTCCATTGTTACGGAACGTCCGCATACAAAGAATAAAACAAATGCACTGGGCCATGATAACATGGGACAAAGTCAACTGTTCAGATATTGAGTACATGGCCAAAATAAAAGGCCAAATTGGAACCAACCCACAAACTGTGATGGACGTCACGTCTTACTGGTTGTTGAGGCCGTACTTTGAGCTACCAATGCCTTGTAGCACAACTTTTAACATCACATTATTTGCCCGAAACTCTGGTGGAGTCAGCAAACCATCCAGCACCTTTTCAGGACTCACAGGTAGATTTTGTGCACAGAAATTATTATTATGGTAACGTTAAAATATTTCTATAGCAAAAATATATTTATTTCTCGTTCTGTGTCTAATGCTTTAGTCTTTATTGTTTTCCCACTAAAACCTTTATAAGCTTTTTGTTACAAAACAATAGTTTATTCAACAGTTCACATGGTTTATATAGATTTTCCTCCAGCGCTTTTGGTAACATCATTGTCATGGTTTCTCTCGCAGTGCCCTGCGCTCCACTGAGTGTGAAATACACCGGTAACAATCAGTCTGCTGTGCTGTCCTGGAATGCGTCCGTTTTGGCTTCAAGATACATGGTCTACAACACTTCAGGAGGAAACCGTGTAATCCTCTGCAACACCACCGCACTCTCCTGCCAGTTGAGCAACTTTGATCCTTTTACTACTGAAGTGACAGCTAACAACGCAGTGGGAGAAAGCATCCCCAGTCAAAACATTACAGGTCAGAAAAAACACAAAGATCTTCAGCCTACCAACAAAACATGAAAATTCTTTATCCATAAAATCATTTATTTTTTTGCTGTTAATGCAGTTTTTTTTTTTTTTTTTTATAGCTTGTATTTAGGCAACAATATTCTGCCTACTGAAAGGCTGTGAAACAACTAACTACTGTATAATAAAGAAATGGATTGCAAAACTAAAATACCCGATCATAATTTTTTTCTCAGGTCCAGTGAGTGCACGCAGACGAAGAGATCTGCAGGATACTTAACTCTATGTAGAAAGGAAAGTAAGTATAAAGATATTAGTTATTAGATGACTGAGACATACTGTTATAATTGTGATCTGTCAGCTGTTTTTCACTTGTCTGTCTCTTAGATCTTAAAATCCCAGAGGGGCTGACAGCAACGCTAAATGGAGATTCTTTGCACGTTCAATAGAAGAAAGGAGGGAGGATGAAAAGAGTGGCTGTCAAGAAAGGCAACAACCTAAGCAACTACTCCAGGCCAATGTGCAGAAACGCTGGCGCCTTGTAATAAACACAAATATTCAAATTAACTTGCATAGACTGGATAAATAAAAAAATCACTTGGGTTAAAGGCTTCTCTTCTCCACTCAATAGCATATATTACAGAACTGTTTCTTGCTTAATAAAAACAACTCTAGGAAAGTAACTGCACAAACAAAGTGATTTTTCAAATATAAAACCACAATTTTTTTCTTTTTGGGGTGCTCTGTCAAAAATGTTGATATCAAATCTGACAAAAACCTTTATATCTGAATGCCTAGCCAATTATAGCTGTTTAACAACAAGCTGTTGAAATTATTTTTGATAAAAATGGTAAAATTTTTAAGACAGGAAATTAGATTTTTTTTTTTAATGATTGTCGAAATAAGAAAATTTTTTTAAATGGGCAATTTATCAATTACCATCTTTAAAGCCACTCTGTATATTTTCTTGCTGATGTACTATAAGATTTTCTTTTGTTAACTACATATATGTATAACTGTTCCATATATGATGAAATAAAAAAAGCCCTATGAAACACGAAATGTGTATGTGTGCTCATGATTTAAGCAGTGTAGTTTTTAGTTAGATCATTAAGGTGGATCAAATAGACAATGAATTAAAAATAAAACTAGGCATATAACATGCAAGTTGCAGTATAACATATGGACGCTATTTAAAGAGGTACACCTTTTTCAGTATTAGACTTTGACACGCTCCTCCTTTATCGTGGTGGAGGAGTTTGTGCGCCTGAATGATCCTAGGAGCTATGCTGGTAGGGTTTCCCAAGGTGTATTGGTCCTAGGTGACAGGCCAGACAAAGAGTGATTCAGAAGATTTTTATGGACAAAACAAAACAAGGAACTCAGTGTCCCTTGCCCGGACGTGGGTTACTGGTACCCTGGAGCCAGGCCTGGTGACCGGGTCTCTGCCCATGGGGCCCGGTCGGGCTCAGCCCAAAGGAGCAGCATGGGTTTGCCTTCCTGTGGACCCACCACCTGCAGGAAGGGCCATAAAAGTCGGGTGCATGATGCTATGGGCGGTGGCTGAAGGTGGGGACCTTGGCGCTCTGACCTGCTTACCAAAGCTAGCTCTTGGGACATGGAATGTAACCTCTCTGGCAGGGAAGGAGCCTGAGATTGTGCGCGAGGTTGACTAGATATAGTTTTGCTCACCTCGACACACAGCATGGGCTCTGGAACTGATCTCCTTGAGAGGGGTTGGACCTTATTCCACTCTGGATTTGCCTATGGTGAGAGGCGTCGAGCTGGTGTGGGTCTACTTGTAGCCCCCGACTTGGTGCCTGTGTGTTGGAGTTTTCCCCGGTAGATGAGAGGGTGGCTTCCCTTCACCTTTGGGTGGTGGGACAAGCTCTGACTATTGTTTGTACCTACGCGCCAAACTGCAGTTCAGAGTATCCGGCCTTCTTGGAGTCCTTAGCCGGGGTGCTGGAAGGTGCGCCAGCTGGGGATTCTGCTGGGGGACTTCAATGGCCACGTGGGTAATGACAGTGTGACATGGCGAGGTGTGACTGGGAGACTGGGGTGGTGGTTCCTCTCTTCAAAAGGGGGACCAGAGGGTGTGCTCCAATTATAGGGGCATCACTCTCCTTAGCCTCCCTCGTAAGGTCTATTCAGGGGTACTGCAGAAGCGAGTCAGATCGTTGGTCGAACCTCAAATCCAGGAGGAACAATGTGTGTTACGTTCTGGCCGTGG
>NC_056500.1:8517582-8519307 GCF_014905685.2 Nematolebias whitei
GAACCTCAAATCCAGGAGGAACAATGTGTGTTACGTTCTGGCCGTGGAACACTGGATCAGCTCTTTACCATCACTAGGGTCCTTGAAGGGTCGTGGTAGTTTTCCCATCCAGTCTACATGTGTATTGTAGACTTGGAGAAGGCATTCGACCATGTTCCTTGGGGTACACTGTGGGGGGTGCTCCGTGAGTATGTCCCTATACAAGTTGTGCGAGAGTTTGGTTCGCATTGCCGGCAGTAAGTCGGACCCCTTTAGGGTGGGAGTTGGACTCCGCCAGGGCTTGTCCATAAAAGTTATGAACAGAATTTCTTGGTGCAGCCAGCTGGTGGGGGGTTTTGGTGGCCTCAGGATTCCATCTCTGCTCTTTGCAGATGATGTGGTCCTGTTGGTGTCATTGTGCCGTGATCTCCAGCTCTGACTGGAGCGGTTCAAGGTCGAGTGTGAAACGGCTGGGATGAGAATCAGCACCTCCAAATCTGAGGCCATGGTCCTCAACCGGAAAAGGGTGGATTGCTCTCTTCAGGTCGAGGGTGAGATTCTGTCTCAAGTGGAGGAGTTCAAATATCTCGGGGTTTTGTTCACGAGTGAGGGAAGAATGGAGCGTGAGATTGACAGACAGATTGGTGCAGCATCTGCAGTATTGCAGACTCCGTACCGGTTCGTTGTGGTGAAGAGAGAGCTGAGCTGTAATGCAAAGCTCTTTGTTTACTTGTTGGTCTACGTTCCTACCTTCACCTATGGTAATGAGCTCTGGGTAGTGACTGAAAGAATGAGATTGAGGATACAGGCGGTTGAAATTAGTTTTCTCCGTGGGATAGCTGGACTCTCCCTTAGAGATAGGGTGAGAAGTTCAGTTATTCGTGAGAGACTTGGAGTAGAACCGCTACTCCTCCACGTCGAGAGGAGCCAGTTGAGGTGGTTTGGGCATCTGGTAAGGATGCCCCCTGGGCGCCTCCCTAGAGAGGTGCTTTGGGCATGTCCAACTGGGAGGAGACCCCAGGGAAGACCCAGGACACGCTGGACAGACTATGTCTCTCGGTTGGCCTGGGAACACCTTGGAATCCTCCCAGAAGAGCTGGAAGAGGTGGCTGTGGAAAGAGAAGTCTGGGCCTCCCTGCTCAAGCTGCTGCCCCCACGACCCGACTTCGGAATAAGCAGAAGATAATGGATGGATAGATGGACTTTGACACAATAAAATATCAGAAAGTGGAATATTTGTGACCAGTTGATAATTTTACAAACCAAGTTTGATCAATTTAAAAAAAGGAAAAACTAGACTTAAGTCTACAATATTTTGCATCAACATTGATCATATTTCTCCTGCTGCCACTTATTTCATAACTATCAATATTTTTAAGGCTGTACAGAAGCCAGAGTAAGTGAAACTTCATCATCAAAACTGATGTGTGTCACATTGAATAGGCTTCTACAGTTTTTAAGTTTATTGGCAGTGTGTCAATAAAAGTATGGCATGGATGGGACATGGGACTCGATAAGACTGAGATTTTTTTTTTTTTTTTAATGAATTCTGGATCCAGTGAGATGTGGTCCATGCCATGTTTTTCTTGACAAACTGCCAACAATCAAACAGCAGAAACTCATTAGATGGATAATTCAGCTTTGATGCAAATAAAAGCAAAAGTGATCCATTTGCAATTCAATGAAACTAATGATTAATTTAACGAAAAATTAAGTTTACTTTTCTTCAATTTAATGAGAATAATG
>NC_056500.1:8519407-8523718 GCF_014905685.2 Nematolebias whitei
ATATATATATATATATAATGAATAAATAACTTTTGTTTTCTCAAAATTACAGTACTGTATACTTTTATCACACTATGGCTCACATTAAACAACAAAATCAAACTTAAAGCGTTATTTCAAAAAACTAACACGCTCAGTCTCAAAACCAGTCTCACTCACTGTTAAAATAACAATAGTCAAATGGTACTAAAAGTTATAAAGTAATGTTATTTTTCTCCATCTTCTTCGGGCAGCGCGCGACAACACAAGATAATAAGAGCGCCCTCTCGCGCTCGGCGGAGTGAATCGACGTTGAAATCAGACGAAGATGAGCCACATCTTTAGCCCTCCGCTTCACAGGCAAAGACACGAGTTTGTCGTCGATTTTGTCAAAAAGAACAAACCCAGAAGGGTAGTTATAGCTGAACAATTCAGACATACATTCACTTTAAACACCTTGCACGTTTGCTCAAGCTAATCACGTGTTGCACACCTGGACGTTACTTTGCTACTTAACGTTTTGTAAAATAAATCAGTTGTTTTTGTCACTGGGCGCGATTCTGACTGATTCAGTAACATATTTATTTGTACAATCTGTCCTTGAGATTGCATCTTGCCTTGATTTCCCCCTCAGGTGGCTGACTTGGGCTGCAGTGAGTGCAGACTCCTGCAACAGCTCCGGTTTCACCGGGAGATTGAGCTGCTGGTTGGACTGGACATCAACGGTGCCCAGATGAAGAAAAAGATGTATGTAAAGTGAAAATGCTGGTTAAATATTACTAGGCTAGTTTTTTTATTGCTCACAAATCTAATTTTCTAATTATTATTTTTTTTTCCTTAACAATTTTTTAAGTGGATTTGAACAATTAACTGAACCCCCACTTGCAATTTGACTCTTCAGTCATTTAATATCCATTAATATTGTTTAATATCCATTTAATTGGGGAATCGTGGTGCAGAAACAAGGTGGGCCTGTGATCGGAAGGTTCCTGGCTCAACCCCCTGGACTGAGCCCTCCCTGGGCCCCTGAGCAAGGCCCCCACCATCTTCTCCCCCGGGCACCCCAGATAGCAGCTCTCTGCCCCACACAGAGGGCTGTGGTCGCTTCAGGAAGGTCATCCGGCATAAAAACAATTGCCAAGTCTTTGTGCGAGTTACTTTGCTGTGGCGACCCCTGAAGAGACAAAAGAAGAAGATTCATTTAATATTGTATCGATACCTTTTATAGCAGCAATCTTTAGTCTGTTCTCATACTCTTCAGGCATGGGTTAGGTCCTCTATCCACTGATTATCTGCAGCCGACTTATGATCAGCTGTGTGTAGAGCTGTACCAAGGCTCAGTGACACAAAGGGATGCTCGCCTGAGAGGATTTGATCTGGTGACCAGCATAGAGCTGTAAGCGGCTGTTTTATTCGTTCACATTGCTATGTATCATCAATATTATGTTTTCTCACTGTTCTCTACATGTGTCTGCCAAAATGCATATTTCCCCCGTGACTCTGCAGCATAGAGCACCTCACTCTTCCTGATTTGGAGCACTTCTCTGCAGTGGTTTTTGGTTACATGACCCCGGCGAGTGTCATCATTAGCACCCCAAACTCCGAATTCAATGTCCTTCTGCCTGGACTGTCAGGTTTCAGGCACAGTGATCACAAGTTCGAGTGGAACAGAGCAGAGTTCAAATCCTGGTACAGTACACAGTTTGACTATTTTACAAATAGTCACTAAACTAACATTATATGTTATTATTGAACACAGTGCACCTAAAATAATTAAGTTGCGATTAGCAGAAGAGCTTAAATTTGATTTTTATTTTTTTTATTTTATACATCACTTGATGTTAGCGACTGTGCTAGCATTCCTTTTCAATGAAACTGGCATAGTTTTAAAATAAACACTCTGTTCAGTTTATACTTTATAAGTACATTTTACTTTTTAGCCTGTATTGTAAATGTCTTAATTGTCAGGGTAATGTTTGCATGTCATCCGTCAGCAAACAAGAGTGGCTCTTTGATTTCAGGTTCATTGTCCAAAAAAAAAAGTTTGTTGTTTTGGAGTGCTACCAATCATCACTTTGAATCTTGGCACCTCTCATTTTTATATTTTCTGTGGCGTTCCTCAGGGCTCTAAAGGTGTGTTTTGAATATGGCTATGAGGTGGAGTTCACTGGTGTTGGTGAGGCGCCGCCTGGCCAGCAGGACAGTGTCGGTTTCTGCTCTCAGATTGGCGTGTTTTACCGCCTCAAGGTCGGAGACTGCTGCAGTGCGTTACCTCACGATGATGAGGAGAATGTTTTTTCTTACACATTGGTGAGTGCACAATGTTTTTTATTTTCTGTTCATTATTATGCAAAGGCAGTAGAGTTGTTCTGTGATGCTAATAGTGAGCAGTTTAGAAAATAAAAAGTAATAGAGTTATATTTTGTCACTTCATATTGTGTGGTCAGTAATGGCTGTAGTTCTGCAGTTTATTATTAAAAGTTTCCTTGGTAGCACATGCTTTCCCGATACTTACCTTGATTTGTGTCCTCGTCTTTCAGCTGTACTCAGTAAACTACCCCAGCCTTCATGACAACAACACGTTACGCAGAGTTCTAGTAAGTGAAGTGTTGTACTGGGCAGAACAGTTAAAGAACAGATGGATTCAGGAGAAGAGTGGTGAGAGAAACGATGACTTTACACATTGTCCGACTGAAGATGGAGGGGAGATGGAGGGGAGAAAGACAGGCATGTAAAAGTGAAAGTGTTCACAGAAAATTGCATGAGATCCTGATTTAAACTGGGAAAGACTTGTTTTAATTATATGAAACTTTTTTCCTGTCAGCATGTGAAGATGAGATGGATAGTCCCGTGGACTGTAGTGGAAGAGGTGACGAAGAGGAACAGGGGTATGATGAAACGCTCTGGACAAATGAACCAAAACAACAAGAGCCTGGCACAATAAGACAGTGGGTTTCCTCTCAAAGTAAAGAGGATGGATGGTATCATGTCAGGTCATTTGTAGCAGATCCTTGTCTCTTCATTTTATCTGGATGTGTCTCAGTACATAAAAGACAAATTCTTAAACGGTGACGCTGGCATTTAATGTATTTGTAGAGCTGATTGGTTATTTTCCCTGGTTTTAGACACGTTTCTGTGCCCCTGGCTGTGCTGTGGTCCTGCTGTCCTAAAGTCAGTGAACTGAGTGGAAGTCTTGGAAATCTCAGACATCTGCTGTTGGATGAGCCTGAAGTTAATCTGAATCAGAATGGATCTGCTATACTTGTAAAATATCAAGAACAAGGTACTTTTTATTTATTTTAGTATTTTAAAGCATGTTTAGTGCCATTTGTATTGAGATGATGGCATCTCACAAAATGTGAAAGTGAAAAACAGAATGACAAATGTTTAAAGACATTTCAGTGAATGTGGGGTTAAGGTTAAATTTTTAATATTGATCTATTGTTCCTCATACATTTACCTATCAGACATTTTAGTTGCTTATGAGGTTGTTCAAAGATTGCAGTCTTTGAGCAGAAAACCTAATTGTTTTAGAAAATCAGGCCTGCTGAGTTAAAATATTTCTAAAACCTAACTTTTGTTCTACTGCCCTTTCATTTTATATTGTGTTACTGTATTGACACGTTACTGCTAAGTTGACTCATATATATATATATATATATATATATATATATATTTTTTTTTTTTTTTTTTTTTTTTAAGTTATGTTGCACATAAGCAGAAGTTTTCAACTTCTGTTTGAAAAAAATATTTAGAACAAGATTATCTTTATGATAAAAAATTATTTAGGACCTTTCAGGAGGATTAAACAGTCTAAAAATGTTTGCTTCATGCAAGAATAATACATAACCAGCAAAAAATGGATTTGAATTCTTAAAAAAACAAATCCTCTCTAAAGATTTCAGTCTGAATAATTAACCAACTGCATCAAAACCTCAAACAGAAAATTGATTCATTTTCACTCGAACAGGCAACGTGTATGTGTAGTACCCAAGGTCGTCCAGCAGATGTCACTGTTTAATTGAATTAGCTATAATAAAGTGTTTTTGGCAGAAGAGGAACTGCTGCTGTTGAGCAGAGCTAAATATAATGAAAGGCAGGAATCTTCTCACACTTTACATCTTCTCACTACTTCAGGTAAACTTAGTTTAGCTATACTGCCTCAACACATTCAAATTTTATGCATCTTTTAAACTAAAAAGTTACTCTCTATAAGACTTGTCACTGCATCTGTTGCAGGATGGATTGTAAATTAGAAGTCTGTGCCACCCCAGATTAAAATATATATTTATATATATATATATATATATTTATATATATATATATATATAT
>NC_056500.1:8523728-8524416 GCF_014905685.2 Nematolebias whitei
TATTTATATATATATATATATATATTTATATATATATATATATATATATATTACCTTTAATGTTCTACAATCTTACATTTATACCAAAACATTGTGTGATTTTTTTTATATACTAGCACAAACTAGCTGCTTTAACGGAAGTGACGTTTGTCCTTTCTTGTATTTTCAGATCAAGAAGAGGTTAACAGTGATTTGGAGGGCAGCGAGGATTTAGCGAGTGGCCAGTGTTTCTACAGAGCTGAGGAAGAGGAAGACTGGGAGACAGATGTTTGATATTTACATGCTGTTTGTTAAATCTACCAAAGAGAATTTATGAAAGAGCAGATGGTCAAAAATAAACTTGTGATTGTGAGAAAATGTTTAAGTCGTCATTGTAGCACCTCCTATTCAGACTAAAGCAAAACCCAGACGTAATGAACATTTTAAACTGTTTTATTCAACAGTGCCAGGTGGACGTTTTAATAATCCAGTACAGTGATTAAAGAAGCAAATGTTTGTCAAAAGAACAAGTCTGTAACAGAGAACACTTGACAGTGTCAGTACATCACAGAACATCACTTTACAGTTTTTATACAGACAACAGCTTCACAGAAGAGAAAACACAACCATGTTTGTAACATGTTAGGTACCAACATAAACACCTGTGTCACACAGGTAAAAACAATTATTCCAAAGAAAAAGGCCCCCC
>NC_056500.1:8524516-8529947 GCF_014905685.2 Nematolebias whitei
CTCCAGATTGACTGGGTCGGACCACTCACTAAGACCTCTAGAGGAAATAAATATTTTCTCACGGTAACCTGCGCGTTTACCAAATGGGTAGAATGTCTACCAGCCCCTAATGACACAGCACAAACCACTGCTATGTTATTAATGAATCATGTATTTTCAAGGTTTGGACTTCCCCTTAGGGTGAACTCGGACCAAGGTACACACTTCACAGGTGAAGTAATGAAGGAACTGTGGAAGACGCTAGGCGTCAAAGCCAACTTCCATATTGGCTACCACCCACAGGCTTCAGGCCAGGTTGAGAGAGCAAATAGGACGGTGGTGAGTATTTTGAAAAAATACGTAGCCGCAAACCACAAGGACTGGGACGTGAAACTCCCTCTGGTCCTCATGGCCATAAGGGCCACTCCACACACGTCGACTGGCATCGCTCCTTTCGAGATGATGACGGGTCGACAAATGACTCTCCCTCTGCACCTGCTGTACCAACCAGGCGATGCTGCCATGGCAACAGCCTACACCACACAACAATACATGAAAGACTTGGAAAGACATCTTAAGAACACTTTTGCTTTCGCACAGAAAAACCTGGAAAAATCAGCTGAAGGACGCAAAGCGTACTACGACCAAAAGGCCTCTTACGAGGAACTCCAAGTGGGAGACAGGGTCTGGTACTACACGTTTGCACCCAAAACTGGGAGAGTAGAGTCCGGGACCGGAACTCTCGCCCGTAAGCTGATGCCCAGATGGACTGGACCCCATCTGATAACCGACAAAGTGTCTCCAATTATCTACCAGATAAAAATCAGTAAAGGCCAAAAAGAGCCAACTGTTAAATGGGTACACCGTAACCAGGTTAAACAACACAAGGCGTGCAATAACTCCTTAGGAGACAATGACATCACAAAATCTGACCTCGTGGGAACAAGGGTCATCCAAGCTGAAGATAACTAATGGATAATAAAATTAACCATAGTTTAAACTCACAGGACCTACCCTTGACCATTACGAAGCTAAGACCTATCTCTTTGTGTTTCCATAGGACAATGATGGTACCACTCCTGGTAATCTTCACCCTCTTGGGTGCCGCCCAAGAGGGGCAAGCTGAGATCGTAACCCTTGGGCCCACCTCAGGCATCGCTCTGAGGGACCAGCCGGGATTGCTCATCACAGACTGCCGCCTATACACTCGAAAGGTCTTCATCCGCTTCGATCCCCAAACTGTGATCAAACAACACATTAACCTTAAAAACGAGTGGCTAAACAAAACATGGTATACGATATCCCTAGAGAGTGCTAAAACAGAGATCCAACACGTCCTAAAGCAACTACATAAGTTCACCTACACTCAAGAGGAGTTGGGTGGAATGCATAGAAGGCAAAAGCGCGGCATCGGCGGACTTTTGCTTGCTGCATCGTCACTAGGATCACTGTTTAGCTTAGGTTTGTCCGCATACAACACTGTCAGTATAACGTCACTAAAACAACACGTGTCTGAAGTAGAGAATGAGATTCCAAAGATCCGAGCGCAAATGGATCTTCAACTTACACAATTGACACAAGTGACTAAAACCGTAAAGGATACTGTTCTAGTGCTGAACACTCACACCCAAGAAATTAAAGCCCTCGTGCATGCGGTAAATGAGTTAGCCCTGAAGGTTGAAGTGAATTACGCTGTCGCACACCTAATGGATAGGATTTTTGCTGACATGCTTAGAGATATCAGTTCGTCGGTAGATACACTAGCCACCGGTAGGATCCCACCGTATCTAGTCTCTCTACAGATGGTGAACGACATCCTCAGCGCCGCCACACACGAACAAGTCACGCAAACACAGGCACACCTGGCTTACACTCTCGGTAGCGCAATCCCAATCTACGTCAATCACAAAACGTTTGAAATGGCGTTCATTGTCAACCTACCGATAATTCCCTCAAACGGCATATACAGACTCAGGGACGTCGTAAATGTTGGCAATTGGCACGGCGAAAACCATGTTCAAATTGACACACCAAGGATGGTTGCGTACCACGACGACAACCCCTCAGTCTACCTAGCTCCAAACCTGCAGATGTGTGTTCTCACTCGGGAGATACACTATCTGTGCCCGAGCAAACCGTTTATGTGGAATAAAACCGCGGGCATATGCGGATTAACACCTATCCCGGAAAATTCTATATGCTCAACGACCGTAACGCCCCGACACCTGGCTAAAGCTGCAAAGGCGGAAATAATTGGCTCTCGTTGGCTAGTGAACGCTCCTCAAAGAAAGGCGATCATAGCCTACGATCAATCTGGGGCAAATAGACCTTTGGCGTTACCGGACAAAACGATATGGATCAGTGTTCCCCAGGGAACAACCATACACATTGGTGATTTGACGCTCTATCACCTCGATCCGGAACGGTGGGACGCGACTCTGGATGACTCAGAGTACCTAGGAAATATGTCTATAGACATAGATCCAGAGACTCTGGGAAGGATCCGTTTTGAAGGCACCCAAGTCGTCGACGTGGAACCAATAAACCGAGTTCTCAAGTCCCTCAGGTCCACAACTAAGAACCCGATCCAACCAATTACCTATGCGTGGTCAAGCGCGGACACATTAATCATAGCCCTGCTAATGACGATAACCCTCGTATTGTGTGGGATACTCGCATCCCTGCTCCGGGGCCAAACGTCACTCCGAATCGACGTGGATCGCCATGCAGCGCACCTCGATATGATTATGCCTTGCGTAAGCAGGTCTGCAAAGAAGCCACTCACACGGGACAACGTGACTGAATCTGGCAACCAGGGTGAGGAGAAGCTGTGAAACGATGTTTCTAGATGCTTAGTCACTACTCTTGTCGGTGTTGGAACGTTGTTTAGTTGATTTTGGTTGTTTCTGAGGTAAGAATGAATCTTGTGTGTAGTTAAGTTAGAGACTAAGAAGCCTTTAACCATGCCAACATGCAGTTCATTCACTAAATTGCAATCTTTGCGGAGTCAATGTATATTATTGCTACTTTGAGTACCATAATCTACATTGATCTCACAACGCTTAAGCCGAACCTACTCGAACAATTCTATTCGGGGGGATAGCTAATTCTTTTTGATAAGTCTCGCCATAGACTTCCAAAACATTTATGGGAAAACCAAACACCCAATCTCAAGTCGTTCGTCTACAAAGACAACAGACAATTACACCAAACTATATTTTACCATGTAAAGCTAACTTAAACCAAGTTAGAAATGGAAAAATAGTTTGGAACACTTTTCTATAGGCATAAACCCCTGTAGTTACCCCTTTTCAGCATTCTCCACCCCTTAACTGGTAGTTGTAGCTATTCCCAACCATAATAGCATACACACCAGATGCATATAGTTTAAGGCCTTATGTAAAATCCCCTTCATAAGCCCACCTTAAACCACATAATTGCATGACACATTGAACCAGAACGGCACAGGCTGGACGTCGCTGGAGACAACCTTCGCTGGAGGCGACCTGCAATCCTGACGTTGGTTTCAACTCTTCATCCAGTGGCCGCTTCTTCAGTTCAATCCAAGGGTACCCCTCTGTATGCTGATTAATCAACACTTCCAATCGCTGTGGATTTACCGTTGTGGATTATATGACTTTTTCCAATGGATTACAGACTCTGTTTCCAAGGGGTTAAGGCATTGCTACAATGGGATTATCGAGACGATATGGGATTATAATCAACACAATGGAATACCAAGAACATTGTGGAATTACCTTGACTTTGTTTCCTCGCTGGATTACTTCTGACTTTGGTCTTCCTTGAAGGATTACTTCTGACTTTAGTCTTCCTTGAAGGATTACTTCTGACTTTGGTCTTCCTTGCTGGATTATATCAAGCTCAAGGACATTTGAAGGTCTAAGTTCACGGTTGGAATTCATCCCCATGGACAGGTGATGATTTCCAAAGGGGGGACTGTAGTGAACCAGATGACCTCAAATATACCAGATGGACAGAGACTGTTATTTTCATTGATCTGAATAAGTCTGAACCATCTGATGAACTTTCTTTCTTGAATTAATCAAGCAGAAAAGACAATCCTCTATAATCATTACTGTCTTACAAATGTTTTGATAATCAAATTGTGTTAGTTCACTCAATGCTTTACAGGTTGAAAAGAACTACTAATTTTTATTTTACATAAACAGTAAGTAATGATTTTTGTTCCTCATTCAGAGAAGAAATCACCTGAATATGCCTTTCTTGATTTTCTGTCTGAAATGAGCAAGCTGTCGTAAGTATGTTAAAGGTTGGTTTTCGGTCAACTAAAATGTTTACCGAGAAAAATGTCATGTTTTACTATTTGAAAAGATTACAAAGTGTGAGACTCCACGAAGTCTGCTGTTGCTGCAATAATCTTTTCTGTATGTTGTAAACAATCCTTGACTTATGATAACATCTTACGTCACAAATCCACTCCTCTTTCTGGTCCTTCCACGAATCAGAAAGCTCTAAATTGAACAGGAAGTCGACCCAAATAAAATGTGGCAACTTCTCAGTTCATAGAATAGAATAGAGATTAGAGAATTATGAATTCCAGAGTCCAAGAGAATGAGAGTTCTGAGAGATGCAGCCGGTTATGAAGAGTTTGGAGTTATGAAGAACCAGGGACGTTTGGGATTATACTTCTGTTTGAACTAACCACGCACGACTCTCCGAGGATTTCTAGCTGTTCTGAACGGAGGCGCTGAAACAGTCTGAAGGACTCTTACTGAGCTGATCTATCGTCAAACCAGGTAAAGATTTCCTCTTCGACTCAAGTGTACCGTGGACGGGCTGAGGATCTGACGAAGCGTGCAATTTCTGGTTAAACAGATTAAACTTCCCTCACACAGTTCTCTGTAAGATAATCTCCTTTCACTCTAAAACCCACCTCTCTCTCATAAATCAGTACAGATATTTTAGAAATATCTTAAGCAAAGTCCTCAAATCACCGCCGAGTGATTTGAAGTTCATTTTCTGTGAAACTGTCTGTTATTATTTTCATATTTTGCCAAATTAATGTAAATGTTTGATGTTAAACTTTGATTCTGAAAATAAATGATTCCATTCATTTGATGGGTCAAAGATAAATAACGTCTCTCGTTACATTTTGTGTTAAATTCAATGCACGACATTTACAGTCAGAAAAATGAAGAACTCGTGAAAAGTATGCATAAATATATATCCATATATTTGTCATACAACAAGTGACACGTACCTCACGTGACTCACTACAATACTCACGGAGCACCCCCCACAGTGTACCCCAAGGAACATGGTCGAATGCCTTCCCCAAGTCTACAATACACATGTAGACTGGATGGGAAAACTACCACGACCCTTCAAGGACCCTAGTGATGGTAAAGAGCTGATCCAGTGTCCCACGGCCAGAACGTAACACACATTGTTCCTCCTGGATTTGAGGTTC
>NC_056500.1:8530047-8535408 GCF_014905685.2 Nematolebias whitei
ATATACAGAAAATTTTTATTCAATAAATTCATTGCAGAATACATAAAAATACATGTATGCGTATGTATGTATGTTTGGAGTTGAAATGATAATAATTGATTCTACATGTGTGCAGTGGAGAGCATCCTGTGCTCCAGCATCAACGTGTGGCATGGAGGCTGCACAGCTGCAGAAAGAAAAGCTTTGCAGAGAGTGGTGAAGGCTGCACAGAAGTCTGTTGGAGTCAGCCTCCCCACCATCACAGACATCTACACCTCCAGATGCAGGAAGAGAACCACCTGCATCATGAAGGACCACACTCACCCAGCACACACATTTTTTTGTCCCTCTCCCCTCAGGTAGGAGGTTGGGGAGCATTAAGTATACAACCACTAGACTGAGGAACAGCTTCTACCCTGAAGTTGTTACACTCGTAAATCCCTAAACAGGATTATCACTGTGGGGAGAAGAAAAAAAATCACTGTAATGCCACTTTGATTGTTGATATGTGCTGCTGATTATCCATGCTGCTGATCTCAGGCTGCTGATCTCATGTTGTTGATTTATTTCATGCTGCTGTGTTCATTCATACTCATCTGCTCACACAGACTCATGTTTGTGCTGCTGTTGTTCAGCATATTGTTTTGCACTATTAAGTGTTTAGCATATTTCTTAGTTTAGTGTATTTCTTCGTTTATATCTTAGATCCTTAGTACTGTTTCTTTTACTATTTATATTTTTTGCTATTGTTTGATGTAACTGGGACCCTGTGTACACAATTTCGTTCCACCTCATGTGTCACGTGATGCAAATGACAATAAAGTTGAAGTTGAATAAATGGTTTGAATTCCACAAATACGTGGCTCATTCTTTACATTGCTGATAACAATTTAATTTTCAATGATGTGTCATGTAGTTTCAAACAATTTTTGCATTTGCATCTAAAATTAATATAATGCATGCATTAAAGTCTAGGAATACATCTGAAGTCATAGTGTGGAGCATTTACATATGTGAAACAATTATAGTCATAAGTGTGCATACTCATCCTCCTGAAGTGAACGATTGTGAATGAGGTTCCTTCCACTCGGTGCATAGTTCCAAGATATCTCCTCTATCTTGAGGAAATAATCTCTTCTCATTCCAAAAACAGAAATTACTGCACAACTCAAGAGCAGCACAACTCTTAACTCCAGCCTGTGCATTTTTGACAATGTTGTGCTTCTACAAATAAAAGTCCAAAGAAAACTAGACAAAAAATATATTGTTTTCTTTTTATCTGTCCAGCAGAGTTTGAGACACAGACCGCTGACAGCCTTTGGTCAGTCTGTCTAAACGTTGTCTTTACTGAGACTCTATTTATTCACCACAGGCAGACTGCAGAGATTGGCCAAAGGTGGGGGTCACTGACCATCAGTGATCAGTGCAGCAAACTAAAAAGAAGTACGACAGCCAGCTGTTTGAGCAGCAGGTTGCTCTTACACAAGATCAAACTATTATGATGCAGCATGGAAAAATCAGTCTCTTTTTTACTATGTATGATATTAAACTTTGCATGTTTATATATTGTGCTCTTGAATAACTTTATCAAACTTGATTCAGAATAGACTACCAACAACTAAAACTCAGCAGTTACATTTACCGTGCCATATCATACCATAACATACCATAACACTTTATTTATAAAGCGCTTAAAAACAGCAACATGGCCAACCGGCGTGCTGTACAATAAAACAAACAACCAAAAGGCACAGGTTAAAAATGCATAAATCAACAGAGGTAAAAAAAAAACAAAAAAACAATTGCAATAACTAGGATAATTTAAAAATATTGATTTTGATATAAACTCACACTTGGTTGAAGGCCAGGGAATACAAGTGTGCTTTTAAACGAGACTTAAAAACAGTAAGCGAGGGAGCCTGCCTGACATGTAGTGATAAATCAGTCCACAGTTTTGGACTTGCAGCAGCAAAGGCCTTGTCAAATTATATGTGTGGAAGCAATAAAAGCATCTGACATTTCACTTGTGTGACTTTTTGTAAAAAAAAAAAAAAAGGAAACAAATGAAGTAAATTATCACAAATGAGGATCTCTATCGGGAAAAACAGGAAGATTGAAATGAACATGTTCACTAACGTTTTTCTTCTATGCTTGCAAATTTGCAGCCATAAATATAAATAAATAAACATGTCGTAATGTTTATGACAACACACTGACTTTTAATTCATACAGTCGTGTTTTACTCCAGAAAAAAAATGCAGTGTTGTGCTTAAATGCATAATGAAACAATAAGTGGAAAAAAAAAGTTTTTAGCATTTTTATCCAAACCAAGGTTATTCCTAATAAATCAAGAATCACATCCTTACACCTGGTTACAGGTATAGGAACGTGCTTGGTTCTCAAGTTTGGAAATAACCGTTACTCAATTTACGGTTAAAACAATCAATAAGAAGCAACTTTGGAAAGTTCAGCACACAAACCTTTACAGGATTTGGTTACACTCTTGCATGGACAAACACAGCTAGTATGGCTAAATACACAAACCTGCATTTTGACCTCATCTCACATCTATTTTTCTTCTTATCTATTACCAGAAACCTTTACTAAAAGGTGACCCAGTTTAAGGGGCACAGTTATTGCTGGGAACAATACCACAGCTGCTCTCTTATTTCACATATTTGTATACAATTTGTGTAGTATAAATTAAAAGACTAATAGAAAAGAAGCAGTTAGGAGAAACAGTACAAGTGAATGTGTTCATAAAAAAGTGCCTGAAAAAATAGGAAAGACAGAAAATCCAATCTACATTTTGTTTTGTCTGCATACAAAAATATTTCATTAC
The DNA here is from genome assembly GCF_014905685.2 of Nematolebias whitei. NCBI lineage: Eukaryota > Metazoa > Chordata > Actinopteri > Cyprinodontiformes > Rivulidae > Nematolebias > Nematolebias whitei. Next base: position 8,532,869 of record NC_056500.1, read on the forward strand.
TTTTTAAATATATCAACCAGCCTAGATGGTAAGGATAAATCCAGATTAAAACAAGAAAATGTAATTTTATAGTAATGTGGAAAAATGTGGAAAATTAGACAAGAAGTTCCTTAACTTAAAATTGTCTTAAAACAGTGATGCTTTCTCTTCATAAATGTGAAGACATTTTTTTTTTATTTAGATTTAAAATATTACAGGACTAGGGTGGTTGCTAGATTGTTTGAAGAAAGCAAATAAAATACAGAAATCAATATAAAAAAATAAAAAAAACAGCACAATCGTAGTTTTAAAACATCGCTGTATACCTAAAAAATATTTCTTGGAGCAGAACTCATGAGTTATGCAACAGTTTTGTAAGTATTTCTACATTAGTATCAATTTATGCTTTAAACATGAATTAATATTTTCAAAATATTATTAGTGTGTAAAGGTCAAACCTCAATGAAAATATCATCCCACAGATATTTTTCACTAACATGGAATATCTAATGAATTCAAGTATATCTGGTTCAGAACGGTTTGTGTTTGACATCAAAGCCTTTGGATGGCGGAGAGAATATTTTAAAGACATCAATCACTAATATATGTTTTTATTCAATGTAGCACAAATAAACCATACATTATATTAAAAAAATCACACAAAAAATATATAAAGTGTCCATTAATACTGAACTTGCATCAAGAACACAAAAATACAGCAACATATACTTGAAGTTGAAACAAATGTACTTACAAAAGAGTCAAAAACATAAAAACTTGCGAACCACTTCAGTGTACTTTGTGTTATGTAATCCACAGGAATCTGTAGTGACAATATTTCTAACTCTCATATCTAAACTGTTAAATAACCACAGGCCACCATTGTTAGGCATACGAGGAACATGACTGTACAGAGCAGCCTGTTAAATTATGAAAAACACAGTCATGTGACAAGCCCATAACTCCAGAACACTTTAATTATTTTCAAAATAGCATGAATAAATTGTTCTTTCTTGGAAGGCAATACATGCTGGACCTTTGAAGTTGGTCTAATATGGCCATGTGGAGGTTATCACATGTGTTTGGCTTGTGTGTTTTTATGATATATACAGTGTGCACACTGCCTGTGCAGTATCTATACACAGGGGAGCATCTCTAAGCATTGAGGCTGTACTCCTGTTTGTAGCAGCACGGCCGGCAGATGGCGGTGACTAAACCGTTCCCCAGCTGTAAGAAACAGATGATGAACTCCAGCACAGCAAGGCCCAACGACACACACAGAAGAGTGACGTTCCACTCGACTATATTCAGCGGCTGAAGGCACTGTGACCAAATTTCAGGCTGCAACAGATACCTGTGATACAAACAGGAAGAGAAAGGAAATACTATTTAATAATAATAATAATAACGCTAGGGAAAAAGACACTTATAAACATTTTACATGGAATCATCAACTATCATAAATATTAAAGTCAAAATTTAAGAAAAGCAAACAACTTTACTTTCCCTCAAGTAGAGCACGAGGCGACAAATTTCAACAATATTTTTGCTCAAATCCTATAAAGAAAAACACTTCTGTTAAAAAGTTTGTATATGTGAGAAATGCTCAATAAACATTAACTATATGTTTTTTTATCAAAGCTGTAAAAAGGTATGAAAAACTTTGAGAAAAATCCTTTAAAGTGCTGAGGTTTGTTTAAAAAGGCTGAATTATGACTGGACTGCAGAGACTGATGGGGCCACAGGGTTTTTAAGATGTCTTGGTTTTATCAGTGCATGTAATGATTTTCCTGCGTTTTATAAGATAAAATTTAAACGCATTTATCATAAACAATAATCGACAAATTGCTTATAAAACAGAAAACAACTCCTTCTCAAATGAACCACATGTTTTAGCTTAAATTAATCTGCAAACAGGTGAAAAAAAGGGCTCCGATTTGCAATAACTTCTGCTTCATTCTTTGAATACTTTGCTTGATCTCAATGTGGAAGGGATGTCCCTAAAATTGCAGCTAAAAATGTATCACAGTATGTGTTTCTGACAATCTGACAGAACATTCTGATTGTATGAACTGTAATTGAATTTTAAAGAAACAATAAAGCACACTGACTTTTGCACCATCCTGTGGGAAGGTGCCACATTGTTATTTAAAGCTTTATGTGCAGTACAACTAAGAATGTATCTAATCTTTAGATCACAGTGAAAACAAAGTCAAAAGTAGTTTAAAGTACGATTAGATTCCTGAAAAAGTCCCAGGAGACAAGATGTCTGGTGCTTTTAGTTACATTATTATTATTTGACAGAAGCTCAACAGGGAAAGAGAGATAAAAAGAATGGGAGGACCGGCAGGAAAAGCTTCATGCCAGAACTTAAATCTGGGTCAGATTAACTGAACTCAGAACAATCAAAGTGAATAAAATGAAAACTGTTTTCATGCACAAAACGCTCTAATGAAAATGAGGAAAACAACAGAACATGTCATTTTTGATTAAGATGGATGGATGGATGGATGGATGGATGGATGGATGGATGGATGGATGGATGGATGGATGGATGGATG
>NC_056500.1:8605781-8641056 GCF_014905685.2 Nematolebias whitei
CCCCCCAAAAATAAACCCTTCTGACTTCCCATTTAGTGGACAGGATTCATACGCTCGATACCAAACTGTTCTTTGAAAAGACAATTTTCAGACAACATTTATCAAAAAATTGCCACATCAACACAAAACATAAAGCGATATTTAAATATGGTTTTAAAATTGGACTTTTAAACGATTAAAAACAAAACGACAATTACGTTTTACAACAGTTGCGCAGGTTACCTGCTTTGAATGATTTCCTATAAAACGAACGGGGAAAACAAAATTCCTTTGGAGTGACGACAGATTAAAAAAAAGTTGGCACAATATAAAATATGGGAAAAATTAAAAGGTATGGCTACATCTTTAAATGTGATGCAAAAATTGGCTGAAAATGTTATTTTTAAATATAATCATGCAGACGACGCAAACAAAAACGATCAGACGTTTAAAACGGACAGATTTCTGAGGAATGAATTATCGAGATGAGGCGTTTATTTTAATTCTACAACTTGACAGTAGATGGATTAAAGATGCTGTACAGTCAGTTTTTAATTTTTATAAACTCGTCTTTAGTCTGACTGTAAAAAGTAATAACAGTGTGTTGTGCACTTTGGCTACTTTGTTTTTCAAAGCTGAGCTCAAACTCCTAAAAGGCTGGAAATGCAGAGAGTTGCACTGCAGGGCACTGAGAATGTTAAACCTTTAGCAGATTAGTTCATTAGGTTTGATCCGTCTGGAGCGCCGACAGAAAAGTGTTGCCTGAGTTACTGAAAGGCAGTCCTCAGTTCTAACCTACTGATATGATGCTAGAAGGTATGCATATAAACCTGCTCTAATACTTTGGACATTTAGAAAAGCAAGAGCCTTTCAGTGTTTTCTTGGCAGTGAATTACTTAACTAGTCCTTTGCAGTCAAATTATAAACGAACTGCAGATTATGCATCAAATTCACAAACTGTTCTCAAACTCTTTAGTTCGTGATGTCTTCCAGAGCAGCAGGCCTGACTGGAGTGATGTTGCACAATTGCAAAGCATGATTATTCAATATTTAGACATCTAAAACTGAAAAGGACATTTATATATTATAAATATCGGTGTTACTTTTTTCCCCTTAGTATTTTAGAAAAGCAGAAAGCTGTGCCCAGTCAAAAATGTATGCAAATTGTACGATGCGGAAAGTTTATAGCAGGTTAGCCCCAGTCATCTAGGTTTTATTTAATGAAGTGTAAAAACTACACTATTAGGATCTCAAAGATAATTGGTGAGTAAATAAAGACGACAGTAGGTGTTATTTTTTCTACGTAGAGAACATAAATGGATATATGCTGTTTTAACAGCAATTTAACTTTTCTTCAGTGTTACATTCATTTATGTGGTTAGGAAAATACGTTTGCATTTATTCAACAACATACTCTGGAGTGTGACAAATAAGAACAGGGACTTGTGTGATTACATAAGTTATGCTCTTGTTAGTACCAACACCGTATTACTTAAAACATCCTTCATTTATCCAAAATAAAGAGGATTATAGCTATTAATAAGTGGTTTTGGTACACAGTGAATGCATTAGCAGACTTCACCCACAGTCCATGTTCACACATAAAATAGCTTAAGTTATGTCTTTTTGTAGTAAAATATTCTCGCCTTAAAAACACAAGTTGTCAATATTTTGGTGCTTACAGGCAAATTTGAACAGAACACCCTAAATTAAAAGATGCTCAGAACATTCAGAGAGAAAAGGAATGTATCGAGAACACTAGATTCTAGTTCATTTGGATGACGCACACAGATTTCACTCTCCTGTCATTCTTCCAGTTCCTGTTAAAATGCTTAAACCCTGCAGGATGTGTACGTCTTCCTGCACTCACACAAACTGAATGGTTTTAGCTCTGACAGCCACAATAACCCCCCCATGAATGCTTTTTAACAGTTTAGGTTATGCCGTTTCTAAATAATTTAGATTTCCCCATTTATCCCTTTATGCATCATTTATATCTGACCACTTCTTGCTCTTATAACTACTGAAACTGCAGCATTAGTCTGTGGCAGATATAAACACAAGAGGGCACTATTTCAGTATACAGAATCTGAGTGATTGGATTTGACACAGTGCTGATCAAATACCATGTGCGCTGTAGGAATGAAGATAGAAATGGAAACACAATGTGTTTCCATATTTAATGTGGAGTCATCGCCAGTCTGTCGCGGAGAGGCTGAGTCCTAACGCTTCATCACCACCTGTTCATATGCTCCAGCACCGACCCTGAGGGAACACGTGAAGAATAAATTAGCAGATGTATATTACAAAGTATAAATTGGGAAATATGAAATTTAATTCTCGAACAGACTAAAAGAAGATTAAAGAAAACAATGCTCTATTTTACATTATTTACTTGACAGTAGGGGTTGAATGACTACATATATTTGAAAGTCGACATCAACTAGTCGATGTGACATCATAGTGTAGTGAATCACTACAATAGGAACTCGAGACGCTCTATCATATTACATATATGTACAAAAAAAGAACAACAAAACATCGGGAGTGTATTTTTATGCTCCTACCATTTATCATACTGCAAATAAGTCACAGGAAAACCAAAATTATTATTAAGCTGCAAAAGTTAGTTTTCCATCCATCCATCCATCCTCTTCCACTTATCCGGGGTCGGGTCGCGGGGGTAGCAGCCTAAGTAGGGAGGCCCAGACTTCCCTCTCCCCAGCCACTTGGTCCAGCTCCTCCGGGGAAATCCCGAGGTGTTCCCAGGCCAGCTGAGAAACATAGACCCTCCATCGTGTCCTGGGTCTTCCTCTGGGCCTCCTCCCAGTGGGATGTGACCAGAACACCTCACCAGGGAGGCGTCCAGGAGGCATCCTAACCAGATGCCCGAGACACCTCAACTGGCTCCTCTCGACGTGGAGAAGCAGCGGCTCTACTCTGAGTCTCTCCCGGATGATCGAGCTTCTCACCCTCTCTCTAAGGGAGAGCCCAGACACCCTGCGGACAAAACTCTTTTCGGCCGCTTGTATCCAAGATCTCGTTCTTTCAGAGTCAAAGATTCTTTATTGTCGTTCCACCACTTGTGGTGGAACGAAATTATGTACACAGGGTCCCAGTTACATCCAACAATAAAATGTAAAAGAAAAACAATGATAACATCTAAGATATGAACTAAGAATAAAACATCAACTAAAAATACACTAAGCACTAATAACATAAAAACATTACGTCGAACATCAGCACAAACATGAGCATGAGTCTGTGTGAGCTGATGAGCACGCATAAACACTTTAACATGAAACAGATCAGCAGCAACATGAAACAGATCAGCAGCAACATGATGTGATTTTTCACAGTGATTATTCTGGTTAGAGATTCATGAGTCTCAAAGCCTCAGGGTAGAAGCTGTTCCTCAGTCTAGTGGTTCTACACATAATGCTCCTCAACCTCCTTCCTGAGGGGAGCGGGGCAAAAGTGTGTGTGCTGGGTGTGTGGAGTCCTTCATGATGCAGGTGGCCCTCTTCCTGCATCTGGAAGTGTAGATGTCTGTGATGGTGGGGAGACTGACTCCAACAGTCTTCTGTGCAGCCTTCACCACTCTCTGCAAAGCTTTTCTTTCTGCAGCTGTGCAGCCTCCATGCCGCACGTTGATGCTGGAGCACAGGATGCTCTCCACTGCACACCTGTAGAAGGTGGTGAGGACTGAACTTCCCAGACCAGCTCGTCTCAGCCGCCTGAGGAAGTACGAGTCTCTGATGAGCTTTCTTGATCAGGCTGGTAGTGTTGTTGCTCCAGCTGAGGTCATCATTCATTTGTACACCCAAGTACTTGTAGCTGGAGACCACTTCCACCGCAGATCCTCTTATGTTCAGGGGAGTGTAGATGTGTTTGTTCCTTCTGAAGTCCACAATCATCTCCTTTGTCTTCTTCACATTGATGTGAAGGTTATTCTCTCTGCACCAGCTCTCCAGGTGTTCCACCTCTTGCCTGTAGCTGGACTCATCATTGTTTGTGATGCATCCCACCACTGCTGTATCATCTGCAAACTTTACAATGTGACAGCCTGGATGGGTAGCTGCACAATCATACGTGAGCAGAGTAAACAGGAGGGGGCTCAACACACATCCCTGAGGAGAGCCAGTGCTGAAGGTTATGGTGGAGGAGAAGTTGTGGATCCTCACTGACTGTGGTCTGTTTGTTAAAAAGTCTAGTACCCAGTTGCAAATAGAGGGGTTTAGTTCTAGTGTGAATAATTTGTCCGTCAGGGTTTGGGGGATCATGGTGTTGAAGGCGGATGTGAAGTCAACAAAGAGCATACGGATGTAAGAGTCTTTCTGCTCCAGGTGGTTGAGCGCATTGTGGACCACAGAGGAGATGGCATCCTCTGTTGATCGGTTCTTGTGGTATGCGTACTGATGAGGGTCCTCGTTGATGTTGAAGGTTGTTTTGATGTGAGTAATGAGCAGTTTTTCGAAGCATTTAGCGACTATCGGGGTGAGGGCCACTGGCCGATAGTCATTCAGACCAGTCACTGTAGAGCTTTTTGGGACTGGGATGATGGTGGCAGTCTTCAAGCGGGTGGGAACTGTCTCCAGTGTAAGTGAGGTGTTAAAGATGTCTGCCAGCACCTCGCAGAGCTGATTGGCACGTTCTTTCAACACTTTTCCGGGGATGTTGTCTGGGCCGGTTGCCTTGTGCGGATTAATCCTCCTGAAAGTACTCCTTACTTCTGCTGAGGTCACGTTGAGATGCTCTTCATCCGGTGGTGAGGGGAGTCACAGCTTTCGGTCACAACCCACAGCTCATGACCATAGATGAGGGTAGGAACGTAGATCGATCAGTAAATTGAGAGCTTCGCTTTTTGACTCAGCTCTCTCTTCACCACGACAGACCTGTACAGCGCCTGCTTCACTGCAGACGCTGCACCTACCCGCCTATCGATCTCTCGCTCCATTTTTCCCTCATTCGTGAACAACACCCCAAGATGTAAAAGTTAGTTTTATTTTATTTCATCTACTAAATAAAATAAACCACAGCGGCAGTGGTGGATTCTCCACCGGCAGCGGTGCACGGTGGTGGATTCTCCACCAGAGGAGGTGTGCGGTGCACACTGCTGATAATGCACGGTGGTGGATTCTCCACTGGCGGTGATGCGCCCCCGTTTAAATTTTTATTTTATTTAGTGGATTAAATAAAATAAAAATAAAAAATGGAGGCAGTGGCAGGACACAATCACTAATTGCGACTAGTCGAGGTAAAATTTAAAAACTCGTGAGACGTCCTAGAATCGACTAGTCGATTTGGCCCCTACTTGACAGTCCAGCAGGCGAACACTTAAGTTAGCCTTAATAGGCAAAGAATGTTCTGTTTTAATAAAATCTTTGCATAATTAGTAACCAGAGCAAGCCACATTAAAAATATTACAACCTTATACAAGTGTAATAATAAATAGAAACAAAGTGTTTAAAGGTCGATTACAATTGATTTTATTCAAACTTTTAAATGTATAAGACACAACTGAGACGAACCCTACTCATTTCTGTATTTAATGATGAAAATCCTTGATAACAGAACATAAAAATTATAGTTAATAAAATAAAAGTTATATATATATATAAGGTATAATGACATTAACTGCACCAGTGTGTAGATTTGTGATTAAATTTTCAAAATGCAACATAAGTAAACAGCCAGCAAAACATGTCATGCCATGAAAATGATTTGCAGATTTCATCGTGTTGTCCTCTGAAGATTCTAGCAGCAGCATAGAAATATGAGAAAACTGGCTTTCGAGAGATGACATTTTAATTTTCACTGTATTTTTCTTTATCTGCTTACATTAGGAGGTACAACCAATTTTTCCCCATTCAGGTGCAATTCATATTTCTTTCAGCTAAATGTCAAAATGAATGCTGACAGTGGGACATGTGGTTGCTTTAAAATTTCAAAACGTCACTTTAGCTGATGAGCCTTTTTTATAATGAATGAGATGAGTGGGAGTGCAGCAGTTGATGATGCTCACCTGGTGGGAAGATGATGGCTTCCAAGGGCTGTACTTCCTCCTGGCCCGACAAATAGACGTAAGCCTTCCTCTGAAGCAGACACAGTTGTGGTAAAAGTCAGTCAGTACACAAGGCACCCACAGCCGGCTGTATAAATCTTGTCATGACGAGCAGACAGTTGCTAGGCAATCTAAAAATAATCATGCATTGACAGTAGCTATTTTTTAAGGACTGAGCTGAATGAGAGCTTGGAAAGGAGGACAATACCTTCTTCAAAGATCACACAATGACTCATGGGAGAACACAATAGTATCAGCTAAATGATGCAAACTAGCTGTGCATCCAGCAGACGAACTCGAGAACAGGCCTGCCTTTTTACTTGAATTGTTAAACCAAATTTTAAAAGTTTCCCGCTAAGTTACTAATTTCTGAGCGGATGTTTGTCACCTTCAGTGCTGGAGTCCAGTAGGCTGGGTGTAAAGTCTTGACTCTGTAAAATCTTTTCCACCACATCATCAGCATCCACCCTCGTGTCATTCATCCTCTTCAGCTGAGACTCCATGGAGTCCTGTTTGATGGGATGTCTGTGGAGAAGAAACTGTTATTATTATTATTATTATTGTGGCTTCAGCACAACTTGACATTGCTGCTTGCATCTTTCATCTTATTATTATTATTTTTTTTTCTTGTACTAAAAGGGTTTTGTTCGATCACTAAGCTACAGTATATGCTTTCATTCAAGTAGCAAAGAATATTTTTTAGAAAACGTCCTTTTCAAACATGTTTTTGGGAATATCAACAGATCTGCAGCTCAAGCTTTGTACACACTGAAAGCTGTTCAGTTTTCGACAGCACGAGACACTGGAATGGACGAACTCACGATGGAATCAGTTTAGTTTTTTCTTTTACATTGTAGAAACAACAACTTGTTTGTCACGTTATATGTATGGAGCCAGAGGGAAGACGAGCAGAGAACATTAAAAAATAATCTGGAATAATGATTGCCATAAAAAAAAATAAAAAAAAAACGATCCACACAAACAACAGCTGTCAAGAGCCATTTTGCCGATACCGCCATCTTTGCTTAGCGTAAAGCATTGTGGTCCGTGACTAGAACGAGTGTGAAAATGGGTCGTGGAGATCGCTGTGCCATGTATGCAGCAATGATCGCAGATTCAAGAACAAGTGAGAATATATGCAATAAATTAATATTATGTATAATTTGACAATAAGAATACCACTTGTTTACTCTATAGCCTGTAACTGAAAGCATATAAACAGTCAACCAACAGTCATACAGTCTCCCTAGTGTATGAATTAAGGTGCTTATTATGTTCCTATTTCAATAAGAGATGCAGAAAACTTGGAACACATCTATACATTTGTTTACAGTTTATTTATTAACAATAACATACATCATGCAGAGGTTACAGACCACAATAAAAAATGATTTATCACTATCCATTCATGCATCCATTTTATTTTACCTGCTTCTTCCTTTCCGGGCACGGGGGTCAACAATCAGACTAACATGCACGGGTTTGGTATGTGGAAGGAAACTGGAGTACCCGGAGAAAACCCACGCATGCACGGAGAGAACATGCAAACGGCATTCAGAAAGGCCCCCGAACGGAATTTGAACCTGCTCGCTGAGAGGTGGCAGCTCTACCAGCTGCACCACCATGCTGCCCCATTTACCAGTATCATAACAAAACAAACAAATTAACCAATTAATATTCATACCAAATATGATGTGCAGCCAAGAAGGGCATTTTATACTCAGCATTTATAGAATAATAGGTAGGCCTGTCTCAAAATTCTATGTAGGCTAGTCAGCTAGTCATTTTAGACTTCAATCCCGAAACACGAGCAGCATAACAGCACTTGGCAAGCACGTCCTTTCTCACATCACGAACCAACAAATACTCTTTAAGCTGTGCAACAGTCCAATTTTCTAAATGTGATAACCTGTCCATCATTGACTTTGATGTCGGTTGCCCCGCACAGTCCCACAAACCACTGGCGCTGTATTTGGGAGGTGGCGCTAAATAAACATGGCGGTATCCGCGAAACAGCTCATGTGAAATGTATTTGCCTACATGACCTTTTGAGCAGGAAGCCTTAAGCGCTAGTCATATCACGTAAGAGTAAATGCAAGACAAAACACATAGTTGTACTTCAAATTTTGCTTCTTTAATTTTACTCCCTTCAAATGTTGAAATGCTTGAATGCACAAACAGCAGTGCACTACAGTTCCTGCTGCTCTGCTGCTGCACTTTGCTCTGGTTAAGATCCAGAACAAAGCTAAATATTTAATTTTCACTGGATACGTATGTGGCTCTACCCATAGCAGGTTTCCATCCAGTAGCCATGTGATCTCAAAGCAAACTTTTAAAATGTTGTCTAGTAGAAACTATGAATCAGGCCTGTCTGTAATAAGTGGCTTTGAGTAAGTATGAATGAGTGCAGTCAGCAAGATGCAGTGTAAGCCACACTGCAATAAACAGAAGTCGAGGCCGGAAACTTTGAGGAAGAAGGCACAAAACAGTTACTCTGGTCACGTACCAGGCATGATCTAAAGGAATTCTTGATTAATCTGTATGTTATGCTTATCATATAAACACAAACTGCACTGCTTCTTGACAAGTATGGCTAAACAAGATTCTTTGTAACACCCCTACAAAAATAACTAACAAAATAAAATGCATTTCTTTGCTCATCCTTAGAAATAAATGTTTGGAGAGACAAAGTCAGATAGAAACCTGACTGTCTTGGCTGATGCAGTACTTCCTGTCATGTCCAGTTTTTGTTAAATCTCCATGTCACTGCAGTGATATTTAAATGTGCATAAATAAAAAGACACGCCAATTCTCTCGGTTCAACTTTCATCAAATATTGAGTTAATAAAATATGTTTGCACAAATGAATTAAAATATGCTTACAGATAACTGTAACCAAAAAGCTGTACAACAAAACAGGTTACAAAGCAAATAATTAACTGTGCTTAAACCCACAAGAGCTCTTCACCTTCCCAGCCAAACATATTCACTAAAACCATGTTATCTGTGATTTGTCTAAAACAGGTCTCTCTTGAAAAAGAGTCCTTGTGACTCAGTGACACTAACCTGTATAAATAAAGGTTGAAGGTGTAGTCAGTTTTAGCCGTTTGTTTTGTGTCCCTTAAAAAGCATTTAGTGATGCCACAAAATAAAACCACAATATGCTTCCGGTGCTTTGCCTCAGAATTTAATGCTGCTTCCTGAAACATCACACAGGAAATTGACTTTTTATCAAAATAACATCCAGCTCCTCTGCAGAAGATTGCCTGCTTCAACTGATGTTTTATACTAATCTCTTTTCTCAATAAGCTAAACCAGAGGTTTCCAAACTTTTCCATGCCATGGCCCCCCAAACAGCATTAGCTTCTGGCCGAGGCCCCCCACGCAAACCCACAAACAATGCTACAAAACATGTAAAGAAACATCAACTTTTAGAATGTTTGAACTTTTATTCACTGTAATCAATTAATTATTACAGCTGCTGATCATTAAAATGTTATTAACTAACGTTTGCGACGGTCTCCAGACACATTTCGGGCAATTATGGCCATTTTTCTGTGTGACTGTAAAGCCATACTTAATGTATGCTTCCTCATACCTTCAAATTCTAGCTGGTCATGATTTTTATTTTGTTTGTTTTTTTCAGCAGTTTCAACCACAGCAGGGCTGCTGGTCAGTTCCTTCGGTCTTTTTAGAAATGTCTTAATTGTGTCCTTGCTATGCTAGCTTGAAGAGTAAAGCAGCTTGATACATTTGACTGGCAGCCAATCAGAAAGATGAGCATGGTGAAACTATTTCAATATATTATTATAAAATATATTTTAACATAATTATTGAAAAATAGATTCAATTTTATTACAGTAATTTTAAAAAAAGTAAAATTTTAATTAAACAAATAAATAATTTTTGTTTTTTTTAATCTTCTTCTCTCCAGCTTTCTGAGGCCCCCCTGGCGGCCCCCACTTTGAAAAATACTGAGCTAAACAATTATTATGATAATTACTTTAACCAATCATTTTATTAGCTCCACGTGCTTCTTTACTTAAGCTACTCAAAGATTCACCTGTTCAGTCGTTCGCAGGATGAGGCGCTCTGCACTGGTGTGCATGATGGGTTGCTAGTGGTGGTTGTTGGAGCTGGGTGCTCAGGCAGAGCGGGATGGGGTCTGGACTCTCGTTCCTCGCTGGGCTCCGGAATACTTCCGATGCCCGTCGAGGCGCTGCCCACCGAGTGATTCCTCCGATGGCTGAACTCTGACATGCTGGATGAGCGGGAGTGACCTGTGCTGTAGCCTGAAAGAGAGGCGCATTGATGTGACAGTAATCAATTTACAATCTTACCTACTTATTGCAGCTCTACCAAACGTGTTTGTCAGTAAGTTTTATTGTAAACCTTGAAATACCACACCAGGGTTTAGTTTAAAAGTGCAAAGAAGTAAAAAGGTAGCAAAGAAGCAGAAAGTAGCACGTGAAAGATTTTTTTTCTTGCTAAAATAGATTTAGGTTTTCAGCCCTGTAGATCTGCAACTTGTGATGTGAAACTCTGCAACAACAGCTACGAACTCATGTTTTGTTCATGTCTGCAGGAAGCTTGTTAAGGCAAAAGATATCCAAGGACTGTGGCTCAGTGTTGCTAAAAAAGACGACTTCCCTCAAACTAATGTGAGGTTTTGAATAAATCTTATAAAGAGTTGCATGTAGGAGGAAAAACATTGTTAGCTCTTCATGAGCGAGCCATTAGAGCTCTCTGTGTGGCTCCACTTCCTCTTATCATTTATTAGCGTCATCTGATCTAGCTGCAATTGAAACTCGAACTGCAGTGCTGGAGTATTACTGGTGACTTTCATTCTCCTCAGTGATTTTTATTTTTATTCTTAATATAACTGTATACATTTTTTTTTTTTTTTTTTTTGGCATTTATGAGTGCAGAAAACATTGTTTACTTGAAGTTGGAATCTAATGCTTTTAATTATATAATGCTACAGCTCACTACTAACTTGTTTTCTGCGTGTTATTTCCATCTCTGCATTACCACACTCCAGCAGATAAGTAAAATGATTAGAACTTTTACAATGTGAGCTATTTCTACCTGAGAGTTTGGACTGTTGGCTGGCGTAGCTAGATGTTCGGGAGTGGCCGCAACCCCCAAGATCATCTGACACAACGGGACATTTTCCTTCTCGAGTCTCTCCTGGATCAGAAAGGACAGAGGGACAAGGGATGACGAACATCTTAAAGGCACTCAACTGGAAATACTGGATGAAGTGGAAAAATGCACAAACATAAAAACTAATTTCACAGACGCAAAACAAAACGTGTAATGTCCAGAGTTTGAATACTGAGCTATATTCAGTTCAGTCTGAAACGTAACTGGCTGCTGATTTGTATGGAACATGCTCAAAATTAAATAAATAAATAAACCATTATGAAACAAGTATCTAAGCTCATTATTATGAAAAAAAAATCATTTTTATTATTTTATTTCATAATTGTTTTTCCATGAAAGCTTATTTATTTCATAATGCACTTTTCAGCAGAACGACTTCAGCCGTCAATCAACGTCAGTAAATAAGCCATGAAAAACACAATTATGAAATAAAAGAATAAAAATGACAATTTTTCTTATTTCATAATGTTTTATTTATTTATTTAATTTTGAGCATTTTGGTGTTCCATAGGTCTATGGCTTCCACTTCACTCATTTGTCTATTCAACCTCTCTCAGTTCAAAAGCAGATGACTTTAGTTGGCAGCTTTGAGGAAGCTGTATCAACTCAAATGAGGCAATAGAAACCTATTGGAAAAATTAATAACTGGATAACTACTGACACAGCTTATTCCAACAGTCGAGAGGAACCATTGTCTACACATCCAGCCTTTCAAAATTCACAAAGGAACTTGAAGAAAACAGATGAGGCTACTTTAGTGTCAACACATGGATGCACAAAAGGAAAATTAGCACGGCCAGAAAACACATACGCAACTTTATATCATATCTCTCTCTCCTAAGCTGAGCTTGAAATTACAAATAAACATAAAAAATGCTGAAGCTGTTGCACAGAACTCACCATTTTGAAAATTATAAAACTACCAGGTTTACTGTTTTTACAGCTAAATGAACCAGCGTGTAAATCACACCTAATGAAGAATGATGGTGCTTTTAGAAGAAAACAGAAAAAAAAAAAACAACATTTCATATGCATGCAAACACACAATCCCCCAGTTAGACAGACCACAGTTCTATATTTAACCATGTGAAAGCCCACAGGTCAGAACAGATTGTAGTTGATCTAAAAAGAGAATTTAAATTATAAATTAGCTCTTCTACGCTCAAGCATTCAACACTGAAATGTGTTCACACTTCAACACACTGAGCAAGAGAGAAAAGATGATGCAGAGAAAATTAACCACCTCTTCTGCACGACAAATTCACATAAAACAGACAGCGGTGAGACAACGGAGACATTTCATGTAAATGGCAAAAGTGGATAAGAAAGTTACTTTAAATGAGTGCAGGATACTGCAGAGAAATGACCCAAAAATGTAAAGAAACAAACGTTTCGAGGGGAAAAAACAAACCCCCCGTGCATATTTTGTTAGCTAGAACACTATAGCACTCATACGTTTCTTGATGTGTAGACATTAATTTAATGAAACAAAACGACCAAAAACAATGTACAGCAACAGAAAGTATTGATTGTATTAGTGGGAGAAGCTAAGTCTAGGTGTACTGGTAAGTAGTGAATAATGGGAAAAGACCAGCTGACACAGAGATCTTTAATGGTGATCAAATTAAAAATACAGAACAATATTAATATTAATGTTCACTTACTCACACCACCACTGGTTTGAATTTAAACTCTGCATTTATCAAAATACCAGTACTTATAGTTTGTGCTTTTAGTTTTTTTATACAAAATATTAAAATATTCTAACATTTTAGGCTTTCTAAAAGAGCATGCTACAGAGCAGCCGGACTGGCCAGATGGTTTGTTATCCAGAACCTTTTGGCTCAGCTGCTGTGATAAAACACTTTGGTGCTGCAGTGAATGAGTGTGGGGAAATCCTTGGATTATCAGCATGCACAGCACAGTTATTTACTTATTTAATGGTACAACTGTGTATGTTGCATGAAAAGCAGATCATGTGCTAAATTAAAGTCTTGTGTAATTTCTGTATGTACTGAAGTGACCCGAGTCCAAATGACTGAACCCCACTGCTTTAACAAACAGGTGAAAGCATTCAGGTTTTGTATATTGTGAATGCAAAAAAGAAGGGAAAAGGGGTATATGCATGTAAATCTGGAACTAAACCTCAAAAACAAATAAAACTGAAATGGCTTTGCATGTGGTGGCACAATGAGACTATAATCTGTAAGACGACTGCAGATATCCACAAGGTTGATGAAGAAAAGGTGAGGGGTGTAATGGGACATGATTAAACTCACCACAGTAGCCTTTCTGTGAATCTCCTCCTTTCCTCTCCTCCAGCAGGTTCTCTCCATCACCTGGGATGCCAATCACTGTGGCTGTGGAGGGAGGTCTGATACCAGAAGAAAGACAATGTGGCTTTATCTCCTCTAATCTGTGACAATGGTTCTTTCAGCAGGAAAGTAAGCAAAGCAGAGACAGAGCCGCGCTGCTAAAGGCTTAAAAATATTATTAAAAGAGACCAGTATGTTGTCATGAGTGACAATTATATTAATGTCAACTCCATCAAAGGTGAAAAAAAGTAGAAATGTGACATTTTTTTAAATTAACTCACTGTTTTCTAAGAGACTGAATGAATTATACACCTGTGGAGCAGCTATTACAATCACCTCACTTAATTGATCACATGAGTTATTTAAATGATTAAATAACAGCTTTTGAGTGTTTAAAAAAAGAAAAAAGAAAAGGTAGCAACGTTTCTTAAACTTACGTTTTAAAACAAGGATCCCCCGACATCAACTGTGTACTGATAATGACCTGTAAAATTTTAAAGCGTTATATGGTTTTACTTATGATAATAAAAAATAAAAACTCCAGTAAATTTATTTTGACCTAAGTAAACATGCACACCCTGGGTAATCAAACTTCTCCTTGTTAAGGTGTTTGGTTAACACAGCAGCTCATGATGTGAAAATACCAAATCAACATTTTCTTTTCTCTCATTCAACAAGCAACACTGCCTTTTTATTGAAAGGGGTTATGTCTAAATGCAGTGAACCACGTCCTCAATACCTGGTTATTGTTTTTATGAGGGCAAAACAAAAAAAATGACTTGCACAACTCTAAACAATTCTCTCAGTGAGGTAGAGCGTTTGAATGTTACCTTGAGAATGGAGTTATCTTGTCGCGTATTTTTGGTATCATAGCCTTCCAGCAGACACCTCCGAGTTGTATTTCCTGAGCCGGCAAACTCTGCTAAATTCAGATCTGCAAAGCCAAGCTAAAAGAGACAGAATGTCACAGGGTGGAGCTTTTTATTTCTCCTGAGTAATTGTATCTCTGGATGCCATGGTCAGAGGGATCATAACACGTCAAGATTACCTTTGCATATGCCTTTCCACCTTTAAGCTCCTAAAAAAAGAGGAAAAACATTGTTGCTTAAAGGTTCTTCAGATAATATTTAAATAAGTAAAATAGCACAAAAATGCAGTAAAACTACTTTTTTATAAATAAGACTTAATAGTTTTTTTTTACGAGTAAACCAATTATCAAAGCAAATAATAATAATAAATATAATTTATTGCAAAAATGTCTTATCAGATGATTAACAGTCACATTTAAGACTTTAAAATAAGTATCACCACTGAACTTCTTTATTTAAATGTTACTTAAGAGTTTCACGTGGAACTGTCAGGTTTCAGTGAACCGCGTGGAACTCATGACTAAAATGTACCTGTTATTAAGAGTCAAATCACATTTATTTCTGTCAAAAGTTCTCTACTGCCAGCTACCCAGTGTACCTTTCTGACAGACACACGACACACACACGGGTCCAGAACACCAGTTCCTGCATTGGCGCTCATTTTGCAAGGGAAGGAGAACCGCTTCCTCCATCGAACACAGTTGGCCTGCACTGGCTCCCTGCAACAGAGTGTCACCACGAATTAGACCCTTAAAGGTCATAATAAGGCTGGATATTGTTTGTTTTTATGCTTGGGTTGCATGCAGAATTCTTAAAGGCCAAATTAAAGGTCAAATCAGCGACCGCTCGCTGAGATCAGTGCAGTATTTCATTCCTTACGAAGCATAATCAATTTAATAACGTCCTTTCACTCCAACTCATATCAAAACTTCTGATAATTAAATGTTTGGCATAATACACAAAAAATAAAGAGGTGTCATATTCTTTAGAAGGAACAAAAAACTGTTACTCAAATAAAATACAAATGTTTCATTCAAACATGCAAAACTCTTTAGTCAAATGGCTCCTGCTATTCTATGAAAACATAAAAAGTGAGATTAATGTCAATATTAATAAGACAAGTTATCAATTTAGATTTTATATTACCTGTACTTAAACGCAAAATAAAACTGTTATACTGATTACCAGTATCATGGCTTTTTAAGTAAGAATTAGCATGAAATATGACAGCAACAAAACAGATTAAAGACAGATGTTTGTGAACAAAGTATGGATTTCCTGTTTTGTTCTTTTGGTTTTTGTTTCCTGGATTTTTTTTTTTTTTTTAATAGCTCGAGGCCTTTATTTTATTTTATTTTATTTACTTCAACGTCACCATCCACAAAGGGAGACAAAAAGCTGAATGATTAAAAATTCCAAATGATTGAAGTTGCAGATACAAGTTTACATGATCATTTTTAAAGTTTCTGGGCGGTTAATAATAACACAGCTGATCACTGTGCTGCCTTGTATGTGTCAAACGATTCATGCAGCTGATTAACTTGTGGTTTACAACTGCAGAAGTGCTGTGCATTGGCACGAGACCACTAAAAGATGCACACGTCCTCCATCTTGAGGTTAAGCTGCATGCAACTTGCAGGCTGCTCTCGGCAAAGATGAGGCGACAAAGTGACAGAGAAAGACAGTGCGTGGGCAGAATTACGATGCTACAGATGGCCTCCCGTTTACTGGCGCCCCTCTATTCTCCCACTCGCCTTACCAACTTAAGTCTGTTTATATAGCCTACAGACTATATATTCTGCTGCTTTTATACAAAAACTGCACTTGTGCTCAAGATTTTCTGCTTGAGTATGGCACAAATACAACAAAAAACATGCCATAAGTACAAAACTGGAAAGCCTGAGATTTGAAAATGTGACTGGCAAACTAAAGAAAGCATAGAGAAAAGAAAGGAAAGTGTTATGAAGGCATACAAGGGTGTGTAGATCCTTGTTAAGAAGGCTAAAGCTATCTGAACATTCAGGCTTTTGTTTTGCACTGCATCGTTGCCTCACAACAAATAAAAGGCAGCAGATGTGTGACTAATGTTTTACCAATGCGGACTTCATCTGGAGGTTGTTACATTTCCAAGAGTGAACTCCCAGATTTGGAGAGGGAACTCCCATCCAGCTGGACACTGCATGCTTTGGGAATTCTGTCTTTTTATGCACTATGGCTCTCAGCACTCCACTATACAGCAAAATCCTATTAGTCAGTGCAGGAAAGTAGAGTTTAAAGCACAAGCTGAGGCCGTCCCCTCTTGTCCGACTGCATGGTTCAGATGTCTTGTTAAACTATGCAGCTGCTCCCCCATTTAAAGACAACTGCACCCAAATGTTTCATTTTAAAAGCCTACAGCAGAAAAATGAAAATCCATATATTTTTCCATAAATCTTGTGCAAATATGTCAAAACTTACAAAAAAAGGTAAAAACCTATCTTCTAAGAATAAATAGAGATGAAGACAATGGGTTGATGCAAGCTACATGAAAAAAGGCAATGATGCAAACTTCTCTCGCAACATTAGAAATAGCTATACACAAAACCACCAGTTCAGATTTGCCCTAATTTGCTTATTTTAATTTGAATTATTTTCTTTGGAGCAAAAAGAAGGTTTGTTATATAATCAGGAATATAATCTTTAGAGCATCATTTCATCACAATGCTTTTCTTTTGCAGTGTTAAAACCGATCAAGTGACAAAATAAAACTGGTTACAGCAAAGAAGGATGGACGTTGGTCGTGCAAAAACAGCAACATGACTCAGTTACTCCAGGGTCACAAAGAATAAAGGCTTTAGGTCATTTCCTCACACAGTCAACTGCTGGAACATCATCTAGCCCTTTCTTGTAACAAGCTCTATAACTGTACATTAAAATTAACTACATTTTATCCTGAAGATGTTCAGCTTCAGTTTCCTTCTGCACTGCTTGCTAATCATTTTGTATCTGCCGCGCCCGACTGACATTTCAGGAGAAGTCATTTAAAGACAAGTTAGAATTTTATTGATCCCGCAGGAAGATATTGACCTTTCATGGTCATAATTCATTTTATTCCATATGGATTAGTCTGTTTATAATTCTATTTTTTTATTACAGGAAGCCATCATGTGCTTGTAATTTAGTTAAGGATCAGAGAAGAATAAACGAGTTTAAGACAGATTTAGGCAGTGAAAGCTTAAGCTGCCTGTTTAATCCATGCTTCCTTTGGCGTTCATTGTCTTTTTTTTTTAAGCTTTTTTTTTTGCCTCTAATTTTCCACACATAATTACATCATGATATTTAAAATGTTTTTACATTAACAATATTAGACAGCACAAAATCAAGTTTTATTTTGTTCCTGATTGGAAACAAAAGGGTCAATGACCAGTTTAACAATAAGTATTTCTCCCAATATTTATTTTCTGTGCAAACTGCTGTCATGTTCATAATACTCCATTACACTGGATTTGCATTTGAACATAAAACGAACATTAATGTTTAATCAACAAATTAAACATTATGTACATAAATAAGGCTCGGATGTATAAAATACATAAATTATGGCCCCAAACCTTCCAGGGATACAATAAGAACAAAGGTGCGTTGGTTCCAATGACTTCTAAAAAATACAACCAGATGTTGGCTTAGCAGCCAACTTGTAGCATTGTGATTATTTTGAGAAACTAAATGTTATTGAGCTATTTGAACTGGTTTTTGTTTTTTGTCTAAGGTTAGACAGAGCTGCAAACTTGTAAAGAGCAATGACAGGTCTGACCAAAACAAAACAATGAGCCATTTTTAACATTGGTCGTGTAGCATTTCAGCTAGTTAGCTGTTAGCATTTTAAACAGGTTAAAACCACAACACTAATTTAACCCAGCGGAATGAAGATCAAAAGTCCGGGTCGTAAGGCTTCATTTCAGTATTTTTTTTTACCTCGAAGACTCCTCGGAGAAGCCGCCGTCCAGCAGCCTCACTTTACAGAAGAGGACACCGTTCACGAAGGGAACAGACGACAGCTCGTCCAGATCAAAATCCACCCTGAACTTAAATTTCTTCTTTTTCATCATCATTAGGTCCATACACCGTTTCCGTTCCGTCAAGGCGATGCTCTGATCTCAGATGTCTCTGACATTACAGGACCATTGTGTTTCTGGTTTTGTAAGTGATGAGGGAGGATAGTGAGGCTACCTATAACAACAGACGTTTAAAAGTCACTGAAGCAAAACAAGAGCTATTTCCTGTTAATGGTTTCAAAATAAAAGCTAACGTCCAATAGCGGTTATTAATCCCAGTGGGAAAATTCGAGATATCCAGTAGTACATTGCTTTAGAATATATATATTATTAATAATATAAAAAATAATTAGAATATCTTTAATTAATAATATAATTTTTGTGTTAAAAATTAAAATCCATTTTACTTTGAAGTACTTTCTGATTTACCGGATATGAAATTGTGACGACTTCTAACTAAAGTCAAGCTTCAAATAAAACCCGCCTTCTTCTCTCCGTCGCCCCCTGACGGCCGGTCAAAATACAGCAGCACAGATTGAACAGATTACAAGAGAGCAAACCAGTCTTGCGATGTGACATTTATCGCCCCCTTGTGGTTAGAATTAGCCACTGCAACGCATTTGTTTAGCTACAACCTTTATTTAGACAGATTCATCCCATTGAGCCTCGAGGACTCATTTACAAGAGAGACCTGAGACCTGACAATCAATCATTCCACCAAACTCCAACAAATGTTAGACAGATTTTAGAGTAATTTATATCCACTATATTCAAACCACTCAAATTAAGCATGTATAGCAGCTTTTATGTTAATTATCCTTCATATATATTTTTTTAAATTCCGTTTTATTCTGGAAATTCAAAATATTATATCCACTGTTAGATCTGAAAGATCAGATATAAAAGTGACATTCATCTGTTTTTTTCATTGCGGGGGGGTTAATTATGCAGGGGGTGGTTGAGGGGGCACTCCCCCCATTCCTTTGGTTATTACTCACTGATCTAAAACTGATTGTTAGTCGCATTGACTTTGAACCATAAAGGCGGAATCATATTACGCACACGACAATATGCAAGTGGGAGAAGCGAAACCACACTATCCATAAAGTTGAGATATGCTGGACAAATAAAAGTTTAGGTCAGGACATGAAAAAGGTACATGTGTAAAACAAGTGAAGCAATAAGATCTTTAAAAACTGCAGTAAGTGTTGCTTCACGGATGGGTGTGTCCGTGTAATGAGTGTGCGCGCTGTAAAAGAAGGAGGTCTTCCTTATGCGAACTGAGCTGACGTCTCCACCCTTCTCTCTGCCAGCCCACACCATCCGAAATAAGCTTTTATTTATTATTACAGTTTCATCGTCCACTGTCCTAACTCACGCATACTCCAGTGACTCATGAGGATTTCCTGCGACTTCTCCAGACCGCGTCTTCTTGCAGCCACACGGAAACCTGCTGCGTAAAAGCAGCGGTGCCAACAACTGCAGTTCAGTTCCCGAGCAGTGGAGCTAACTGCTCCTTTTGTGTGTGGAGCTCTGCAGGCCTCTGCGGTTTGATTTCCTGTTTCAAACATGTATCCTGCCGTGAGGAAGCTGTTTTTCACGGACTGTCGGTGCGCAGGAGATGGATCCACGGAGACGTACGAGCAACTGTTCGCCAAGCTGGACACCAACAAGGATGGAATAGTGGATGTTTCCGAGCTGAGGGCAGGCCTGGCTGCGATGGGCATCCAAACCGGGCAGGGAGCAGCTCAGGTAGAGAACAAATAGTTTGTTTAAAGGACTTCATTTTGGACTCAAATGAACAGCCTGCTGTTTCTCCACATGTAAAGCGTTTTAATAAAAAGCTTTAGAGGAAACAACTCCCAGTTCATAAATCTTTGTAAAACCTGTTCTGCACAATGAGTATTGCCCAATCCTCATCACTTTATTCAACAGAATTTGTGCAGAAGTGTAAATGCAAGGGAGAACATTTAATGTACTTTACTCACTTGACTTTAAAACCAGTTAAACCAGTTAAATCAAAACTTGTAACTTAAAAAAAAATGTTACATCACCTGGGATTTCCAGATTTCAGCTTTTTCCATGCACTCCAGAATTATTAGTGAGTTTCTACAATGTTGAGACTTTACTGGAAACTGCAGCTGCTTCACCATCGCTTCTATTTTTGAACATTTTAATTTAGAGATGCCCCGAGCAGGGCGGGTACTGTCAAACTGCTCCTGCTAGTCTGATCAGAATCCAACAGATCTGACGAAGCCTTTTAGTTTTACTGTACAGTTTGTTCCAAGTTTAGCCAGCAATGTTTAAACTCACACTTTAAATAAAGAAAACTGCAAAATAAACAAAAGGAAAGAGTAAATAGAGACGGAACAAGCTTTATGATCATATTTAAGTCATATGTCGTATTTAGAACTTTCATTTTGGTTTTATATCCTTTTTGTTTCCTTGGTCCTTTAAAAATCCCACTACACATTTATGTCAGTAACTGGAGTAATCTGGTTTCTCTGCTGAACAACAGGTTGTGGAAAAAAAGGCACAAAGTGGAACCTAAAAGAGTTCACAGACGACAAAAACTCTTCAAAGTTCAAGTTGTGAACTTGTGTGGGTCGTGGCTCTAAGAGGAAGGTTCCACCTTTACTGCTCAGATAATGTTGATGATCTGTCAAAGTTGTGAGTCAGGAGAAAATGTGAGGAGAGGCTTTGTGTAAAGTTGCTCTCAGACAGTTTTGCTTGCACTGATCTGATAAGCAATAAATCTGTGCCCTGACTGGGTCATACCTAATCTATTAAAGCATTAATCACATGTTGCAGTCCCTTTAGGTATTTATTTATTTTGACAAGCAAGATCATAAATGATTTTTCATTTTGGACTCCACAACAAACTAAGATTTGCACATTTCCATTAAGTTTGGAAAGTATGCAATGAGAAAAAATTGTTAAATTGAAGCAAAGCAGATCATTGAAATTAAAAGAAACATGAAATCTGTTGTGATCATGGGGGAGCAGAGGTCAGGCTCAGTAAAGAAGCAGATGTTTGTGTTACTCTGCCCTCTAGTGGCAGAGCCAAGCAGCTGCTGCTTGAAGAAGAGATGATCGAGTCACCTCGACTTACAGCAGATCTCAAACCTCTCCCTTCACCTCTTCAGGAGGTCAGACACCCAGATGCAGACACGTCAGAGGCGGCAGCTTCAAGAAGCCTGACTCACAAGATGTTGTGTTTTTTCCTCAGAAAATCATTTCCTCCGGAGACCAGAACAAAGACGATGGGCTCAACTTCAACGAGTTCTCCAAGTACCTGAAGGACCACGAGAAGAAGTTACTTCTAACGTTCAAGAGCTTGGACAAAAACGATGATGGTACTGTTCAACATCATGAACTGTATTCTCATTAGTTGTTCGTATTATCTGCTTCAGCTCTACTTTGCATTTATTTGACCAGGTTGCATAGACTACATGGAGATAAAGCAGTCGCTCGCTGATCTGGGGATGGACATCAGCCAGGCGGACGCAAATAAAATCCTTCAAAGGTATTTCAGCTTGTAGTTCTGCAGCCGAAATGAGGGAAATATCTTCACTGATGAAGTAGCTCTGCTGCAAACGCTTGTGGATTTAAAGAACAAACTAGGCGCGTCATAAACTCAAAGTGAAAGTTTAAGAAGCGCAGCTGTAAGCAGCCGAAGCTAAAGGTGGAGACTCGTGCGAGGGGCTGATAACTGACGGGGGCGGGGGTCACATGATAAAGAACTGGTGACACATACGACTTAAAAAAAAAAAGAAGAAGTGTTTATTTATAATCCAAATGCAGCTCAGTTAGGTCCTGATTATTAAAGAACATGAAGAGTGGATTATTTTTAAAGCATCAGTGACTGAAAACAAACCATTTAATCTGTAATGACCGTGAAATGAAACCAAACTGTATTACGCTCATTTACGTGTAAAATAATAATAACGGTGATGATGAGGGGCACGTTACGGGGAGTTTAGCAGGCGCGTTGTGTGGAATGAAGTGTTTCTACACTGAGGTTGTCCTTGAAATGAAGGACGTAAAGTTTCAATAAACAATGTTTTATTTTGACTGTAGGTTTTGAAGAATACCATATTTTTCGGACTATAAGGTGCACTTAAAATCCTTTAATTTAATCAACAGTGAGCCTTATTATATGTATTAATTCTGGTTGTGCTCACTGACCTCAAACTGATTTTATGTGGTTATTGTGAATGAGTTGAATAAAGTTTGACTTATCTGACTGTTTTGTTTCGCTTATTGCGCCTTATAATCCGGTGCACCTTATAGCTCGAAGGCTAAATTATAAAATAAATTAATTATGACCGTACTTTTTGCTTACCACATGCAAAACACATTTTATTGTTAAATCCAGCTTGCACAGTAAAACATTGTGTGTGAAGACTGACTGTATCAGCTGGTGTGCGTCAGTAATTTGTTGTGTTTTGTTCAACTTTCTGGACAGATCTCGGTTTAGACAGTTTATTTTCCGATGCAGTTTAAATTGCAAATGTTTTATCTGCAGCGAGCTCAACTGTCTGTGCTGCATTTAGACAAACATGCAAAAGACGACCCGAGGGATCTGTAGATAAAAAGCAGTAAAGCCTGATGGAATGGCCGTGAGTCACAGAAAGACTCTGTCAGAAAACCACAGGATGATTGATGAGTGACAGCCGGCTCAGCTGACACAGGA
Source organism: Nematolebias whitei (assembly GCF_014905685.2). Taxonomy (NCBI): domain Eukaryota; kingdom Metazoa; phylum Chordata; class Actinopteri; order Cyprinodontiformes; family Rivulidae; genus Nematolebias; species Nematolebias whitei. Next base: position 8,628,905 of record NC_056500.1, read on the forward strand.
AGGAAGTAAAAAAAGGAACAATGGATATTATTTATTATAAAGAAAAATCTGTTTGTATAATTCTAGTTTTAGGTCGTAAAACTTGTTAGTTTGCTTCAACTACAGCACTCTGACTTGGAGATATGAAATCGATTTTTTTTTTTTTGTCCAGAAACTAAACAATATTTAGCAAAACAAAATCAGTCCTGTTCCAGATTTGTGTTTGGTCTCGTTTGTTTCAAGGAAATTTAGTCAACCGTTAAATATTTGCTGTTATTGAAGCTGCTCTCGCTTTGGTTTTTGAAGAGAGTAATATTTTATATTGAAACTTGAAATGTTTCTTAGTGGTCACAGAAACGGAGTTAAAACTTTTTGCATTTCAAGGCTGCATTGTTGCATTTAATTCCATAGTTTATTTTTTCTCCAGGTTTACTCCGGTAGTTTTCCAGATATATCGATACGCAATTAAAAAATGCAGGTATTGTTGTGTATTTATGCCACTTCATAAATGGCATGTTATAAATGTTAAATACAGAATAAATGTTGCGCTCCCGTATCAAGTATTTTGTTTAAGAGGGTTCAATGTCAAAAAAACATCATGCATAATCCATTTCAGCATAATTCTTTTGAATTCAGAGAGTCAGAGTCAGATTTATTGTCATTGCACCGAAGCACAACGAAATTACATTTCAGTACAGCCCATCCGAGAGAAACATAAATAGACATGGGGGGACGGAGGTGTCTGAGGCCGCGGCCTCGTGGGAGGCGCAGCCATTTTTGTTTAGATAAGGAAAAGAGAAACACGAGGGAAGGGGAGGTATAAAAATAAATCATATCTCACACTGTGTCCTACACGGGACATAGCGTGAAAGTTAAAGAAAAAAAAACTGATTACAGAAACAGCAACATACTGATGACATCATAATAAATATATGCATGAGGAAGGCAGACGAAGGCGGTGAGTTTGTCCGTGGACACTGCCCGATAGTTCCATAGTCCTGATAAGGTTGTGCAGCGTCTATCAGCCGGCTCAGCTCTGATACAGGTCCACAGATGTCTTTGGGAAGGGAGCAGGTGGGGAGTGGGGAGCAGAGCTTCTTGTTCACATAACATCCAGGAGAGTTTGAGATAGTTGGTCAATGCAAGGCCAACATGGGGGAGCCAGATTCAGATAACGAGTTATTTTGTGTCAGGCCGACTCTGCCCTATAGTTCTACTGGTACGTCTCTATGGCGACTCCAAACATCCAAATTCTGTGGTCCGCACCGCCGGGCCGAGCTTGTAGCGTCTCCAAGGTTGATTTCTTCCCGCCAGCGAGTTTCAGGAGCCAAGTGGCCTGCGATTCTCAGAAATCACATCCAGCTTACGGCTCAGCTCACACGGGAGTCTGAGTGCTCACCACACGACACAGTCCATGCAGAACGTGATCTTTGTAGTAAAATCATCTTGTTGAGTTCGCTGAAAAATACACACATCTTTGTTGAAATTACTTCCATGACTTTTGAAAACAATCAGAAATTCTAAAAGTCACTTTAAGGAAAGTTATCGCCTCATTGAACCCCAAGTTGTCCAGCTTTCTTGCATCTTTATTAAAAGTTTAGATTTTAAATTAAAATGTGTCTTTCTGTGCTGTAGTATTGACATGAATGGGACCATGACTGTGGACTGGAACGAATGGAGGGAGCACTTCCTGTTTAACCCGGCCACCAGCCTGCAGGAGATCATTCGCTACTGGAAACACTCCACGGTAAGGAAGGAGGGAGCATGTCTTATGAACTGTCCCCTCCATAGTAATTAATGTAAAATAAAGTTAAAGTAGAAATGATGGCTACAGGCTGATGCGAGAGACTTTTGTCCGCAAATCATCTCGTCTGTGTCAACCAGTTCAGAATCTGAGGGAAATGCAGAAAGAAGTGAAGGAGACCAGTTTATTTTTAGATTTAACTGTAAATGTGTAAGAAAATCTGGATTAATTTGTTTTACCAACAGCAATAAAATCTTTCATGTCCAGTTTTAGACATTTAGCCATAAATATGACCATTAGCTTGGACATCCTACATTTCTTTTTTAAATAGGAAAGGTGCTAAAGCTGGATGCTAACAAAGCATTTCTCAGTGAATGGCTAATCTTTGACGTTGCTAACTCTGTTTCCCGGCTCAGCCTCGGTGGATAAATTAACTTGTGCTTTCTAAACTCAGCAGAGACGAGCTAATTTCAGTCTGACCTCTGTGCTGATTAGCTCGTCTCTGGGATTTGGAAGGGATGAGATGGAAGGATGCAAGTTCAGGGTAAGCGGCACAGAGCCGAGTCTGTGAGATTATAGCAGCTGCTGGTGACTGCTATGGCAGGTAGAACTTTCCATCATCTCCAGTGTTCAAGCTGCAGAGCCTTTGTGTTGGTTCGGACTCTCTGTTAGAATCTTGTGACAGGTTCTTGTCAGATTAGGAGGGATATCAGAGCGGGACTGCTCTGCAGCTTGATTAGAAGCTTTGGATGGCCATGGCTCTGCTGCAGCCTCAGCAGCAACAAGCAAACTGGTTTTTCCTTGAACTTGAAGAGGATGGGGGTTTCTATGAGGTGGAGGTTGATATGGTAGGTTCTAATATTGGAACTGGTTAACAGAACGTGCTGGGTACGGTTTTGTTCACTTTGTCTAATGGGAAACTTGCTGAGAGTTAAGACCTGGAAGTGTTCTGTTGTTGGGTCTAAAAATATGCAGAGGAAGAACTTTATTAATGAGCAAATCTAGTGTTTTGAAAATATGTTGCATTATTTTTATTTGTTTAGTTTGCAACTGTATTTTTTTTACATTTATAACAAAACTTAATGTGTTTTGTTGTGTGAAGGCTGATAAAGTCATCCAGCTCATCATTTGATGCTTTTTATTGAGTTTTCTGAGCGTAAAATAAGATGTTGTTTAGAGTTATCTAATATATTTCACAAGATGGTTTATATACTTGTCCTTCAGCTATTCAGTGTTAAAGTACAAAAAACAAAGTTTGTAAGTTTGATCCAGATCATCAGCAGCGTGCAGTGATGTAACGATCGTGACGTCATGGACCTGTAGTTATGTAAGGTTTGGATGAGATGTCTTCTGTCCTGCTGGGCGTTAGGTTAAAGGTGAAGCTTTGCTGAAAATAACAAAACACCCCCACAAAAAAAAAAAAAAAAAAATCATAGGTTATATTCACATTTGAACGGTGGCGAAGATGAAATGAAAAAGCTTCAGCCTGCTTTGGTTTTTGATTGACATTTAACATCTTGTAAGTTACAAAAGGTACAGGAATGTTTTCATCTCGATTTTAAAGATGCAAAATCAAATTATAACTAATCTTTGTTTTAGCTTTTTGTATGTTTATTAACATAAATATAATCACCTGATTTCTCTATAATCTTGTTAATTTGACGCCACTGCCTGCAGCAAATGTAAAAATGATTCATTAAACTTCTTGTTGCTAGGTTCTGGATATTGGTGACAGTCTTGCCATCCCGGATGAGTTCACGGAGGAGGAGAAGACGACCGGTGTGTGGTGGAAGCAGCTGACAGCGGGGGCCATGGCGGGTGCTGTGTCGCGCACAGGAACTGCCCCTCTGGACAGAATGAAGGTCTTCTTGCAGGTGGGGCAGCATTTGTTCATCTTTAGATCTCCAGTTTCACATTTAGGCGTCCTTTCTGTTCCAGTTTTTCTATAAATAAATTGTATCAATGTTTCAAAGCGTTCCTTTGAACTTTTTGTTTGTGGGACCTGTGCTCTTAAAAGCTGTGGGACTTTGATTATTTTAGATTTTGAAATATTTTACTTGCTGTCTGAAATGGATTTTTTCTGTAAAAGTTGTGACTAATTGGCACAAATGTTTTTATTTTCAGGTTCATTCTTCTAAGAGCAACAAAATCAGCCTGGTGGGTGGTTTTAAGCAAATGTTAAAGGAAGGAGGAGCGGCATCGTTGTGGAGAGGAAATGGTGTCAACGTCCTAAAGATTGCTCCTGAGACAGCCATTAAATTCATGGCTTATGAACAGGTGAATACTTTGCACCCGTCTGGACAGGTTTTTAGCATAGAGTTCGTTTTTTTTTATTTGTGAAATTATGCTGCGGTCTTGCTTTTCATTAAATGATTCTGAATTTGTTGCTGCATTATCATGAATTTATGTGGCTGTGTGTCATCAGTATAAGAAGCTGCTGTCCAGTGAACCAGGGAAAATCCGGACCCATGAGAGGTTCATGGCAGGGTCACTGGCTGGAGCCTCAGCGCAAACTGCCATCTACCCCATGGAGGTGAGCAGAGACGAAGGATGGGCTGCTCACATCCGTTCTATTTATAATCTTCTTGTGGTTGTGTCCAAACGTAGAAACTTACAGTAAATTAACCAGGAAACAGAAATCTGTGCTTTTTTTTAAACTCAACTCTTCATCTACATGTGAACAAGACACAGCAAACGCCACTTGAGGCAACAAATCATCTCCACCCTTCCACCCTTTACATCTTGGAGGTGCTCATCCTCCGTTGCTTCACACTGAGCTGCAGACAAGCTTTGAAATAATTTGAAAGAGATGTGGAATCTTTCATTTAGATAAAAACCACTCGGTATGATTTTTAGTAATAAAAAAAAAATGTGTGAAAATGGCGTGACCGATCACCAAGACGACGTTTAGATGGCGGTGTTTAAGCTTCAACAGCTGTCTGTGGCAAAATGTTTATTACAAAGTGCTGATTTGTCTTATCGTCATCTTTTGTCTCTTCAGGTGATGAAAACACGTCTGACGTTGAGGAAAACTGGACAATACTCAGGAATGTTTGACTGTGCCAAGAAAATCCTGAAGCGGGAGGGGGTAAAGGCTTTTTATAAGGGCTACATTCCCAATATTCTGGGCATCATTCCCTACGCGGGGATAGATCTGGCAGTGTACGAGGTACGTGGTGATGAATTGTGCTCATCTGGATACATTTGAATGGTTTTAGGTCATTTGGCCAAATAAGATGTTTCGATGCTAATGGGCTTTGAACAATTATTTTTTTAAATCAGAGTTTAAAGAACCTCTGGTTATCAAAATATGCCAAAGACACAGCAAACCCAGGTGTTCTGGTGCTGCTGGGCTGTGGTACCATCTCCAGCACCTGTGGCCAGTTGGCAAGCTACCCGTTGGCGCTGATCCGTACTCGCATGCAGGCCCAAGGTAAATGGAACCTTATCTATTTTTTAAATAATTACAGTATCAGCATTCAGCTTGTGGTCACATGGTTTTACCAGGAGGTGGCACAGCACAGGAAACATGAGTGAAACTGCACGACTCGTGCCGTTTCCATGAATATTCAGATTAAAAAAACCTAGTTGGCTCACCAAGTTGAGGAATAAGCTCAGTTTGGATTTTTGAGCCAGAAAACCTACAGATGTGTTGAATCTAGTTTATATGTATGTCTCCAAATCTAAACAAGTGTAAAACATGTTAGTCGAATATTTAGAGCTGTTTTCTTTCATCATGTAATGACATTTTTTTTTTTGTAGCTTCTGTCGAGGGATCGGAGCAGATGCCAATGGGTCACATGATAAAGAAGATCCTGGACAAAGAAGGCTTCTTTGGACTTTACCGTGGCATCCTGCCCAATTTCATGAAGGTCATACCAGCGGTCAGCATCAGCTATGTGGTGTACGAGTACACACGATCCGCCTTGGGTATCCAGAAGTAGGCAGCAGACCCATCCATTTCCACTTGTTTATTATTATTTTTTTATAAATATTCAAATAATCCCATTCCATTTTCCACCTTTTAAAAAAAGTTGTTGCACCCAGAGATCACCAAAGTTTGGACTTGAATGAATGCAGATGGTTTAACACCATGCAGTGCAAGCATCCGGGTTCCAAATGGACATTTTGAGTGCAGATTGTTTATAAAAGACCCAAAGCTTTAAATGCTCCAACATGTCTGTTGTAAAAAGGCTTCAAATTATATAAAGAGTAATCTTTGGTTTGAGTGAAAATTCAAAATCTTATGTAACAGAAATGTCATAAAGTTGTTTATTTAACAAAAAAACATCTAATTGTTACTTGGTTGAAAGTTAAAGCCACCACCTGCTGTTTTTTTTTTTTTTTTAAGCCAACTGAACCAAAAATTTAAAAAGTCACAATATTCCATAACTTTACAGACACTTTAAGATTATTTAAGATGTCAACTGGGAGTAGTGTCACTCAGAAATTTGAGGAAAAAAAAAAGTGCAATACTGAAGTAAAGGAAAGTAATATCACACTAGTGTTCATGTGGAAGGTCTTTGCACATGTGGTAAAAGATGAAATGTGCCTTACGTGTTTTTCTCAGATATCTGTGGCCTCTGCTTCCTCCCATTTCTCTTGCCTTGAATTCCAAAAAGTTGGTGCATGGATGCTGGTGTTTACAGTAATAAACCTTTTACAAAACAATGTGTATTTTAATTTATTTGGATGTCTTTACTGTTTAATGTATGAGTTATGCAGCTCAACAGACTTTCACGATCATTAAACTTCCTGTAATGTGAAAGTTTAGCTGTTAGCTTGTCAGGTGATCTTGTTGGCCACCCGAGTCTCTAAGAAGAGATTACGGTACTCCCGTTTAGAAATTATGCAATAACCTTTTCTCAAGTCACTTCTGACTTCAGCTGTCTGATCACAACTGTGTAAATGGACAAATTGATAATGGATCGGCTCATTTACTGAGCAAAGACTGAATAGCTGTTTCAGTAAATGGTTACTTGTTTAATAATAATAATAATAAGTGTAATATGTAATTGCAGTTTAGTTAGGTGATAAAATGATGGTATTTTTTATTGTTTTTTTGGTTGTGCTCTGTATAAGTTGTTAAAGGTTCAGTATATTTTTATTGATTTTCTCTTGGTTGTTGCTAGATTGGATCAGCTGTAAGGATAAAACTAAACGTCACTAACCAACAGTAAATGTCTGTTCCCATCCTAAATCCAGTTATCTGTAAAGAATATCAAAATCCTTAACTGTCCATTCCTCATGCCAGTATTTACAAAATCCATAACAAAGGCCTTTCTTATTCTGATTAGAAATGTTTACATATGCATGCATATTTTATTTTTAACATAAGAACTTTAAATACAAGTATATATATGAAAAAAAAACATTTAGATTAAGAGTAAACATAATTTATTTGCATTTCAAAGATCCCCCAAAAGGTGGGAGGCACATGTAATTATAGACTATTTTAATATTCCTTAAAATGAGTACACATGCAGCTATTTTATTTTTGTTTTATATCTGAAGGAGAAGGACATGTTTACACAAAACACAACTTCTTAAATCATCCAAGTAAGATGACAAGATCCTAAAACCCTTTAGTTCTCAACAATGGGTTCTTTTCTGGAAAGAATTTAAGCAGCAGAAAAGGAAGCACCAGAGAACAGAATGCCACAATGGTCATGATGATGCGTATGGCCTTAAACCAGCTAGGGTAAGTCGGCAGCAGAGACACATCATAATGCAGTGCAATTCCAAATCCCAAGACGGCCATGGTGGCTGCAACAGCAATGTTGTCAGTCATCAACATGGTTATACAGCCTAACAGGCAAGGAACCACACTATTAGACAGGTTTATCCAGTCAGGCTTGGCTGGGCTGCTTTCAGGAAGTGCAAATCCCCACCGAGCTCCACCCAGGAAGGAAATCATGGAGGCAGCATAGGCTACCTGGGCGTAATGCAGCTGCGGGTAGTAAGTCTCAGTTCCAGATATGATCAGAATTGAGGAGACAAAGGGGATCATCCCAGCAAACCCCAGGATAAGAGCAGGTTTGGGTCCTTCAAACAAGTGCTTCAGGTCTGAATTTGGGAAAAGGGGTTCAGGGGGTGCACGCTTCTTCAGCCTCACTGCAGAACAGTGAACATACTGATTCCTCACCTCAAACAAAGCATTATGAGTTTGTGTCCTCTGGAAGAGTCCACTAAGACAATGAGATTTTAATTGTCCAGTGTCCCTCTTTGAGGAGCAGGAGGCAGATCCACCAGAAGCTCCCGTCAGGACTGATGTCCAACATCTTTGTGGAGGATGGGCCCTTTGCAGAACCTAATTTTAAGATAAAAAAACAGGACAAAAACAAAAAATATATATTTTGAAAATACAAATTATTATGTGAGCAATATATCTTGTGGGGTCAAAATAATTAGTTTGTTACCCTCTGGGCTGCAAAGGTGCTTCTTAATACAGCAGAGAGCATCTAAGAAAAGAAAAAAAGAACAATATTTACTGGATAAATCTCTTGACATTAAGAAAGTGTAAATCAAGATTTACGAAATAAAAAATTATACAAATGATAGATCTAATTATAAACAATTTATAACTTTAAAACTTATGAACTAGAATTAAATACTGACAATACATCAAGGGTAAATTAAAGACTGACCTGCACAGGAACACACACGTTAAGTTAAATCGTGCGCCGCCAACAAGTCACCGAAAGACGAGCGTAACTCGATTAAAAAAATAGTCTGCTCGTATAACATAAAGCCACTCTTCATAAATGCGAACACGGTATTTATCTCCTTATCAGTTCGCAAACAAAATCACTGTTTTATTTCTTGTCTTCCACTCAGATGTTATACGCGATTTCAGTTATGGCTTAACTGGTACGCGGCTTAATCTTTCCGTGGTAGTCCATGACCAGAACAATAGTTCCGCGAATAAAACAACCCACGACGAATATTCCTTAATGAATTAATGAAATGAAAACTCTAATAAGAGCAATTAATGAATACCTAATTTGGTGTACGATAAATAACAATGCAAGAAGCATTTATTTCCTTTATTGCTAAAACCAAACTTTTTTTTTTTCTTTTGGGGGGGGGGGGAGTGCAAAACATTAAACATTAAAATTGAAATTCGTGTTGAGTCCAAGTGAAAAAAAAGAAAAGAAACATGGCCTACATATATATTCGTATATATATTCATATATATATACATATATATATATTTATATATTTATATGTGTCTGTGTGTGTGTTGTATACACGCACACATGAGCTCCAACAGAAGGATTTTGCATGAACAAATGTTATTTATTATTTTATTTAATTACATTTTTTGTCAGATACAAGGACAGTCAAAGTGGTTAATTTAAATAGGAACTTTTAAATTTTAGCATTTCTTGTCACTGTTGTTAACTGTTGTAATTTGATTACTTAGTGAGTCAGGATTCAATATAGACACCTTTTTTACTGTGAACTTAAAAAAAAAAAAAAATCAACTTTATTAGCCCGCCAATCAGGTTAAAATCCCATAAAATATCATGCAAAAAAAAGAGACAAAAACTGTACTGTACTTATGGAATGTATTTCTATAAAATAGTAGATTAAACAAAATGTCCAAGGTTTTTTTTTGTTAACAGTTTGGTAGATGGACAATTTGAAGAGCATTTGTGAAATGTTTGGTGGCCACTAGGGGGCAGTCATGAAGCTGGAGTACTCATGAAAAAAATTAATCAATAAACAGTACTGTAATTAAAGTGATATAAGAGAGCTAGTTCTGACAAAACAAAACAAACAACGATAAATAAAATGAAACTAAATAAATACATATGGCAGGAGAAAAATCATTAAATATAGTGGATAGCTGGGAAATTTTGTGTCAACAGATGAACAATTATTTTTGATGAATACAAACAGAGCCATAATTGCTTTCTTAAGAGTATATGGCAACCCTTAAAAAGCTCTATCATTTCAACAGTGTTTTAAGATCACGCACTGTAATCAACAAGCTTTTATTCAGAAACATAAATGTACATCAAAGAGATCAAATGAAAAAGCCGTCCTCAGGAAACAGAATAAATAAAGAAAAGACTGGCTTCAGCCACAGGAGGTGCTTATACGGCCCCATCACTCTGAAAGACAAACATTATTAACATTTTCATGTGTCTGGTAGTCATACTTTGACCAAATAGTTGTGTTTTAAAATGTTAAGAGCTGAAAACATCACTTATCAGATTGGATACTGACCCCTCCACAGCAGCCACAGCAGTCTCCACACAGAGCCCCCAGCAGACCATTCACTACCTGTATGGCACACAGTGCAATCTGGATCAAACCCATCACCAGCAGCACAGAGAACAGAGACAAATGCCAGGATACCACATTCTTTGGCTCTATGCAGTAATCCCACAGGTATTTATTGGACAGGTAATCCCTGCTGAGGTAAAAGAGGAAAAGAGACAGTTTGTTTTTTAGTCTGCACACACTCATCTTTTAAACACCAGGTAATCAAGTCCATTGTTAATGTAACTATATATATTTTCTTTCTTTGTCAGAGAATAACACCAAAAGTAGCACCATTACTATTAATTGGTACATTTGTTAAAACAATTATCTTAAATGTTAGTTTAGCATTTTGTTCAGGACAACACTTGCAGTACGAGAACTTATTACATCTTATGTAGAACTTATATCAAGTTACATTCACCTTCACTGACATAGCCAAAATTAATTTGCAGCAACAAAAGGAACAATGAAAAACTAAAGCCTTATATTGGTGTTCAAACTCAGAATTATCTCTTGTGCAAATATGTTGCAAATTTGTTTGCCTTACCCATTTGCAAAGGGCTGAGTCCATGTTGTTTCGTTGGTGCTAGTGTCGTTAAAGAGACAGAGAGGTCCTTGACTGATGGCCACACCAGACACAACGACTGAGTAACCTGCACCCAAAACGCCAACAGCTGCAAACAGTATAGAGCTCAACATCTAGATTGAGACAAAAAAAAGGTGCGATAAATGCAAAATACATAACATTTGATTTATGCTTTTTGGGAGCTTAAGCTGTGCAATAAATATTACATAAACCTGGCAAATTGAATTATTTTTCTTTACAAAAATATATATATTAAGGTAGTTTGAGTGGTTTAAAATTTTTGTTATAACCTTTGAGTTAAAAACAAACACAAACAACATAAGGCAGACTAAGCCATTATAATTACTAGTCTGCATTGAAAGTGAGAGGTAGCAATGAAAACCTTTCTCCAATACATGCAGACAAGTGCAAAACATATTCTTAGATAAGCCACTCATCCTTCATCTTTCAAAAGCAAACTGAAGAGTTAAATCATAGTAAACATTTACTAATACTATTTTTAGTTCTGACCAAACTTTTAAATACTGCAGTTGCTGATGGGTTGGGAAACACAACTCTTTTTATAACGAAATTTGCATAATTTATAACTTAGGATATGTTTGTGTTGTGAATATTTCTTTTGTTGTACATTTGTTTATGATTTTTTTGCAGCTATCCATCCTTTTTCTTTGCCTGCGTTTCCAGGGTAAAATGGGAGCTGGCGCTGATCTCCAGCAGTCATTGTATGAAAGGTGAGTTACACGCCTGGACACATGATGCTAAAACAGATGTCAGACTATAAAGCATTTCTTTGCACTTTATAATTTGTTGTTCTATGTCATATTGTATACTGTTTATCATATTGTATGAAATCATATGATGCATTGCTTTGCATCATAAACATAATAAGCATTTGGTTTCTAGTTGAACCTGTCAAGTTGCAAAAAAAAGTTTTTTAGTTTGAACCATCAAGCAAATAACTAACTAACTGATGCACTTTAAACTCTAAAGCAGTATTTATTTGTGCATGTGCAAGGTATTAGTTGTGAACTTGACTTCCACAAAGCAGTAGTGTAGCTGTGAATGTGTATGTGTTATTGCAAAGACTATTTTGCTCATTTTTTCCTCAGACCTACACATTCCTCATTGATCCGGGTGTGTGTCTGATAGCACAATGCTAGCTTTGTGTCAAAACTCCTGTGAAACTCCCATCGGGGCAAATGTGTGACTTTTATTGGATTTTCATTAATGTCTGCAACAGATCTTTGTGTGTTTGCATTATCACATTTATAGCTGAGTAAACGATGGAGGGTGTGTACACGGCACCGTTCTGTTTGCTTTCCATTGCATCCTCAGCCTTGTGTGGCTCTACAGTTAACAGGGGATATGCAATAAAACATCAAATGATGGAGGAAGTTTTTTAAATTATATTATTTTATTATTTTAAAGAGCATGAACGAGCATACTGTATTTTTCAGGCTATAAGGCACATTAAGCAAAACAAGTTCATTTTGACAGATTTTTGAGCACCGTGTACCACATAAAATCGGTTCGTGGTCAGTAAGCACAACCAGAATTAATACATCAGGT
>NC_056500.1:8641456-8652719 GCF_014905685.2 Nematolebias whitei
ATTTACAAAACTACATTTTCATTGTATTCAAATATATATATAAAAATTTTTTTTATATATGTACACACATACATTTTTTTTTCACTTTTACATCCGTTAGTTTGATGGGTTTAACCACAAGTGATTCAAGTCTCATTTAATTCTAGACTGAGTTGTCCAAATAGTGTTTGAATACAATGAAAATGTATTTTCTTAAATCTGAGGAATCCAGTCACGTTATAGATAAATATTCTCTCCTGGGCTTTTAGTATTTTTCACTCAAGGGCTCTGATGTTGAGACTATTTGTGCAGCTGTTTGCAGGGTCAAGGTACAAAACCCACAACATCGATCGCAGAGATGCATGTGAACTGTGCAGAGACCCAGTTTTTTAATACTGCCCTTTTCTTACAGCAAATTTATCATTTGACTGCTGATATATATATATATATATATATTTTCCGGCCTTGAGTTGAGTGCAGGACAATCCAAGAAGAATATGTTTATTAAGTTGTCATGTCTTGTTCTAAATGTTATGTTTAAATGATTCGGTATGGTAGGTCTTGATCTTGCAGCCATCTGCACAGTGGCATCCACTCTTGTACTGGAAGCCATATTTTCAGCTATTTATCAGGTAGATTTGAGCTGGAAAAACAATTAAAAATTGTTCAAAAACTATATATATATATATATATATATATCTATATATACTTTTTTTATACAGGTAGTCTCATTGAACCACAAGAACTTATTTTCAAGAGAGACCTGTTTAGGGAGCCGATGGGGGTTAAGGGCCTTGCTCATGGGCTGAGAGTGGGGCAAATGAGGGTGGGGGCAGGTGTGGGTGCTTCACCTACCCTACCCAGATTTTTTTGATGTTGTCGGTACCGGGGCTTGAACGGGCGATCTTCTGATCACAGGCCCACCTTCTTTAACCTCTGCGCCACCACTCCCCAAATAATATACAGACAGACATCATTGCTAGATGCTAAAACAGTTTTAAGCACCTTAACATTTGCTCCATTGCTTTATTGATTTAGTTTTATTGCACTTAGTTGCATACCATGTTTAGGGTCAGTTCTGTGAAGTTGCTGGATGTTGATACAAATCATGAAACATTATAAAATCTGATTATTTACTAGTGTCATGTGACAGAACACTTGAATGAAACAGGTCTTGATATCAGTAACGGCAATAATTTTACAGAAATTGCTAATTTTGTTTTTTATAGGTCAACAGCAGCTTTGAAAATCCTAGTAAAAACTACCGGTAATTAGTTTTAATTTATAATGTTGCATATTCATATTTATAATAAAAGAAAAAAATATATAAACAAAGTTTAACCTGGACTCTAATCCAAACAATGAAAACAACTTTTGTAAAGGTAAATGTTTTAGAGTAAGACACTGAAACATCTCCTCACTGCAAATCTTCGCCCGCAGCTTTCATTTCCACAGCAGCCGCAGCAATCATTGTTCTTCAAGCCCAGGAAGACCAGAGCTGGAAAGATCATCTGCCACCAACACACACACACACACACACACACACACAACAAATTGACCAAAAGGTGGAAATATTAGTTTCCTGACTGCATGCAGAATGTCCCACTATGTTCAAAAAAACATGCAATATCGTTTAACATGTCATGCTTAGCAAATTAAATAATTTTTTACTGCCATTTTGTTTTAACAAATACACAATTACAATATTTTTAAAACATGTTTAATAAAGGCACACATATAAATTATAAACTGGTTTATAATTGTGTATGCTTTAATAGCATTACAATGAAATTACTCATTTGGGGAGAAATTATAGACATTTAACCCATGCTGCTACTAATGTATCAATAAAAAACATTTTTTTTAATGATATAGATAAAATGAGCATCATCACATCAATTCATTTATTTATGTTGCATCCTTCACGAGTTCAGTTTATCAAGAAGACACATAGTATTTTTCCTAAAACTTACCAGCACTCCTGATCCCAGAATGCCTCCAAAGAACCAAACCTGCTTTGTAACGTATTCGCTGTCCACAATGTTTCCACCTGGGAAGAAGAGCAGGATGTTGCACAGCACGCATACGATTGACAGAGGCATCAGGGTGATGCCCAGACATTTGGCAAAACCTCCCGAACACATTTTGAAACTGAAGCGTCAACAGCCGTAGACAGCAAGAACTTCTGCAGGTGAAGTATTCTGTGAATTTTAAAACTCCACTGAGAACTGGTCTTTCAGTTAGACTGTCTAAAAAAAACCTTGTACAGATGAGACCTAATAGAGTCCAGTCTTAGTCCATTTTAGGTGGGTTACGCAATAGAATGGGAGATGCAAATAGAAACACAAAACTTTCCACTGGTTGGTTTGGACCTAAGATCGAACTCCACAACAGCTTTTGGAAAGTTGTCCTTTAATCCACTGAGTGATGTCGCCTGCTTCACCTGCTTCTGAGGATTATCACAGCTTCATTTGAGCTTTTATAGCACCCTGCCTCTTTTTATGGGTGATCTCATGGCTTCACTTTTACATCAGCCAGCTGTAATATGGCAGGATTACACACATCCACACACACACTTACACAAAGTGCAAACACACATGCACATGCTTGTGGCAGCATACAAAACTCACAGAGGGTCATAAACGCAGTAATACATGGCTGTGTGTGTGCACAGGCACAGCAGTGAAGGCACAGTGGTTAATATTCTACCATGTGGCATGTTTATATAGAGATAGAAGAGGAAGTGACACACAGAGGGGTACTCATGGTTGATCTGTACCTACATACTCAGTTAATCAGGAATGTTGCACTGACCCATGTGAATAATTCATAAAAGTTTTATTAAAATACCTTTGAGAGGATTACATTTTGTTTTGTTTAGTGCCTAGCCTAGAAATCAGTAGATGAATTTGTACAATATGCATCTTGCTTGATATATTTTCTAAAAATGAGAAATGGCAGGGAAGGGGTGAGATGAGCTATAGGAGTGACCGATGAAGGAATCTGTCAGTGGAGGTGGGACTGCATCAAGGATCGGCTTAGAGCCCCTTGTTTGCTCTGGTGCTGGACAGACAGATGAGGTCAGGCAGGAATACTTGAAGAGGGAACAGCCGAAACAAGTCGATACCATTAAAGAAACTCAGTTATCGACATATGGAAAGAACGACCTGTGACCGTTAGGTACTTTGTTTATTCTCCTCAAAAAATGCGTGTTGTAAATCTACATGAGAAAAATATTGTAGCTGTAGGTTTGAAATCTTAGACTGTACATCATGTTTTGTTTTTTTGAATCATTAAAGTCCGACAGGTTTATCTTAAGCAAGTTTTATTGCACACATTTACTTAAAAAATAAACTTTTCAATAAATGATTTCATTTGTGAATACACTCCCAATTCATTTTTTTCCCCTGATTTGATAATTTTGTCTAAGTGAAACAAAGCACCAGATCTTCTCAGATTATGGCTTGATTTGAACACCTGTCTTTATTGGAAATTAGTAAGAAATATCACAACCAAATACGACTTTTTATATTCACTGCATAGACTGCAGTAAGTTGTAAACTTTTTTTCAGGAGCACTTCTGAATGCCACACCACCAGTGGGTTTCAGTTTGTTGCTGCCTCCATAAATAAAACTCAGTCTTTCAGGCCAATATCAATATTGTTATTATTATTTTCATTAAACAACTATCCCAGGCAATAGAAACTATCACTTGTTGACAGTTCAAAAGACAGCATCATCAGAGATGAGATTCATGCATACGGTATGTGGAATTTTACCTTTTGTCATTAAAAACAAAACAAATAAAATGTAGTCTATGATAATTGCATTTTTCTTATTATAAAAATGATATGGTCCCTGAAAAAAAAACCTGACTGAATCACTTCCTCTGTGTTAAAGCACAAAATGAATTTCTTTCTCACATCTTCTCCACACTTTTTCAAACGCTTCATTAGCAACAATATACTTAAAATTTACATGTAGGCTTAGTGTGAAAAAAAAAAAAAACTTTTTTTGTGATCAGAAATTCAAACATATGTAATTTCTAAACAGTTCTGACATTAAGTGAGGTGTAAATGTCTAAACTGATCCTATTTTTGTTAAAGTTGTTGACAAATTTAAGAAGCCAATTTTCACAACTTTGATAAAAAAAAAAACTTTAAGAGACAAGTATAAGCTAGTACCTCATAATAATATTCTTCAAATAGTATTTCACAATTATGATATGTTAGGTAATAATTTGTAAAAGTAATCTACAAAAACATTTTCCTGCAAAAACAAGCGAACAGGGAAACCTGATCGATGCGCTCTGCAATCTCCTTCTGGAGGCTGCCCCGTTCAGTCAATCATAATCAATACCAGAGAAATCGACCGGAGAGCTTGCGGTCTGTTTTCCTTCTCGTTGCTGGGATTTGAGCAGAATGGGCTCGGACTTGACTTTCTCCTCTCGCCGGTCTCCTGTGGTGTGTTTACACGGCTGCGTGGCCTCCAGTCAGCCTTTGGCTTCCACCGTGGGACTGGGTGAGTGGGCAAGCTTCAAAAGCAAATAAACGTGCAAACAAAGAGCACAGTTTCCACAAAAATCTGCAAAATTTCCTGAAAGAAGAAGAAAAGCACGAGGAAGAAGAAAAATAAAACTAAGAACTTTACACTGTGAATATGTAGGTTAAAGCTATTGTGAATTATTAAATCTAAACATATTCCTTAAAGTTGTCTTACTTTTAGTAGTAATATATTTTTGCATTATTTAAGCAGTTAACTTTAACATATAAATATGGGTGAATGAAAATTAGTTTATGGTCCACACAATGTGGAGCTCATCAGAATTTAAGCATTAAATATTTTAAGTACCTTTCTCACAAGATGTGTGGATATAATCATCAATTTTACACTTATAAATATTAAACTATCCTGGAGCACTATAATAATAAAATATCAGTGCATTTGGGTTGAGCCACTAAAAACGATATAAAAAGGAAACAGATTATTGTAGAAATAAAGTTCCATTGTGCCAAAAGGCCAAATTGTGCTTTATAAAGCGTCAGAATGTCATCATGTTTATTATACACCGTTACCTGTCGTAGTCCTGTTTTTGTGTCCAGATGTCCTTAAACGTGGTGGAAATGCTGCAGATGCTGCAGTTGCAGTAGCAGCAGCTCTCGCAGTAACCGAGCCATGCAGCACCGGACTTGGTGGCGATGCTTTCTGCCTGTTCTACGATGGACACACTGGAGAGATCAGAGGGATTAATGGCAGGTTGAGAGTCCACGCTTACATTTTATTTTTCCTCATTCTTGGTCATTATCTGAACATCTTCCTTTGTCCTCAGTGGTCGTTCACCCCAAGCTCTGACCCTAGACTTGTTAGAAGGACGTGGTCACACAGAAAAGGCCCCTCCTTCAGTGTTTGATGCTTTGAATGTTACAGTACCTGGGGCTCCTGCATGCTGGTGTGATGCTGTGCAGTTGTTTGGAAGTCAAAAGGTTTGCTGTTTTTGTGTGTTTTCTGGTTAGACCTACATGCACAGCTGTATGTTTTATGCAAAACTCAGGGAACTAAAAGTCAGTTTACAAAATATTAACATGTTAGGATGAACCCTGTTAAAGTTACCATGTTGACATGTACCACTGGAAATGTATCTTGAATAGAACTCCTTGCTTTGAGTTTGAGGGACATAAACAAGCAAAGGAATAACTTCTAGATGTTTCTTCACCTTCCAAGTTAAAAGGTCTGCGCAGCCTTGAAATCATGCGAAAAATTTAGAAAACACTTTTGAGGTCCGACTACTTTGAAGCAATCCAACACATTGATTTTCTTTTATAGGTCGGGAGAATTTATTACACTTTTGTTAGAAACAAGAACTCGTTACAGTATCATAAACCTGCAAACACAGGAAGCGATAACCAAACTTCCAAACTTCATCAAGGACCAACAGACAAAAACAGCAACACTTCACCTTTTACACAATAAAACTGAAAAAAAAAATACTTCAGCACTTTTTCAACCTGAACAGGATGAACCAAAATTTAAAAAATGAAAAACGTAATATGTGTTATAGAGTCTTAAAGGTGTTGCTATAAAGCTACACATCATAAATACTTTATCTTTAATTTTGTTTATTAAAAACAACGTTTTGATGTTTTGCCTGTTTTAAGCTACCTTGAGCATTAAGTGACTAAATATACTCATTTTCCATAAGTATCTCGTGATTTCAGCTTTATTTGTTTATTTGTTTATTGAAGGATCCCCATTAGTTTCTACCCTTGCAGAGACTGCTCAACATTGCAATTAAATCAAGCTTTTACCACCATACAAAAAGACATAATAAAATGCCAAAGATTAAAACAAAATCAAAACACAAAAATATGAATCAACCATCTCAACAACAACATTTTACAAGCGTCACAAAATGACGTCACAAAATACCTTAAAACAGCAATTTTCAAAGTGGGGGGCTGCTGCCCCCCGGGGGGCCACCAGGGGGTGCTATGGGGGACCCCAGAAAGCTGGAAAGAAGTTTTAAAAAAAGCAAAAATAAAAAAATTGTAATAATAATAATAAAAGTTGCCCGCTAGGGAAATCTGTATCTGTCATTTCCAGATAAACACACATGAGAGAGAGCTTAGATTTCTTTAGTTTTGGTCTTCTGGTCAACAAGTTTTTTTTTTTCCAGTGGGAATATAATACAGTGTTTAAAACATGTTAGTTAATAACATTTTTATGATCAGCAGCTGTAATAATTCATTGAAAATACTGAATAAAAGTTAAAACATTGTACAAGTTGATGTTTCTTTACGTATTTTGTAGCATTGTTTGTGGGTTTGTGAGGGGGGCCTCGGCCAGAAGCTAATGCTGTTTGAGAACTCTTGCCTTAAAACACACAAGGATTAAAAAGTAATCAATTTTAAAGTTAGCAGCAAGCAATCTTCATTTCTAGTAGAAATGTATCCGTTCCATCAATTCAATTTTATTTCATTATCTACTATAGATTTTTTAAAGATTATTTTTTAAATGAATTGATCAGCTATTAATGTATTTACAAGTTCCAATAAGAAATTGCTCCATACACAGCTGTTTTTTTAGAGCACTAGCCCTAGGCAGAGGTAATATAAACGTAACAAAGTAAAAATTGTTGTTTTAACTCAAGAAACGGCTTCCAAACTCACAATTTATAAATCATAAATGAGCCAAAAATAATAAAAATCAACATACATCTAAAGCAGATCCGATAGCCTCGTGTGAATTAGAATGAAAGTTGTTTAAGGTGTAAATATGTGTATGAATAGCAGTATATGTAAATTTTTATCAATTTAAAATAATGTCACTGTACCACATTAAGAGTAGAGATGAATATATTAAAGCTCATGCATCACTTTGAATTGTTTATTATTATTATATTTTTCTTGTACAAAAGAAATAAAAATACAATACATATTATCTAGAATAATTTGACACTTTAATAAGGCTCTGTTTATGATCATGTCGTGTTTTTTTGTTTGGAAGATGCTCATAAATAAGTGAAAACTGCTTTTAGTTCCCACATATTTCCTCTCAGTACAATGACCGACTCTTCCTGCTCACCAAGATTTCCTGTTTAAAAAAAAACACGCGTTTCCTCTTCCTGCTCTTCTAGCTGTCCTTGCAGGAGGTTCTGGGTGGGGCAGTGGAGCTGGCAGAGGAGGGGTTTCCTGTTGCTGTGGTAACAGCACACCACTGGGAGAACTGGACAACGGTTCTGAGGAGTAATGGGAAGGACTTAGGTGAGGACTTGCTGATTGACGGTCACGCACCCAGATGTGGACAAGTTTTCAAAAACACGTCATTGGCTCAAACCATAAAGGTAAATAAAAAAAGAAACAAAACATGCGTATATGTCATGAATAACACTAGACATTTTAACTTTTTATTCAAACTCCTGTTTTTCAAAACTATGACGTTCTTGGAAAGTTAGACCGTCTAACCAAGCAGCATGCAGGAGTCCCCCATTGCTAAGGGATTTGAATTGTGAAGGTTTACCACGGTGAATGTAGTTTTTGGTTAAGGGGGAGACCATCTTGGATTTTCACTTGTGAACCCAATTTTTGATGGAGACCTTTATTGCACCTTGATGCAGCCACAAACCAAAATGCAAATGGATGTTGGCTTGTTGTTTATTTTTTAAGTTCTCCAGCTCACACAATTTACATACATGTACAGTATATTACATATATATCTGCAGCCATCTTAGATTCTGATGTGCCAGCCCAGTTTTTGCTGGTGACCTTTCTTATATGTTGATCCATCAACACAACAAAATGGAAGTTGGTACCTCACTTATTTTTCAAGTTATGATGTTCACAACATGGATGGACAGCATGGTGGCAGCTATCTTCGATTTTTATGTGGTAACCCAATTTTCAAAACAAAATTTCCTACACGCAAATGTAGCCAAAATGGAAGTCGATACCGCCTTTATTTTTTTAAGTTATCATGCTCACAACTTGCACAGATGGACACACGGAGGGTATTTCCAGTTCCTCCCCTTCGTTCCGTGAAGGGGACAAAAAAGATATTCAGAGGTGAAAATTTTGAATAAGGGGACAGTGAGTAGAAGTGAATAAATAGTGATAAAGTGAAAATTGCAGCAGAAATAGAAGTTAAGGATTAAAAAAAATAATAATTTTAAGACAGGTGGATTACAGCTCTGTGCTATGTTTATCAAAAGTCAAACAAGTCAGTCGACTGTGGCATTCTTTTCTTAGACAGTTGACTGTAAGTCTATGGTCAGCAAAAAGTAATTTCATTTTGTGGCGTTTCAGCATTGCCTTCATCTTTCAGACCAAGAAGCTTCACCAGTCTTTTATTTAATAATGTTAACATTAAAACACACATACTTAAAATTATAACATAAAGGGAGTAGTGACGGAGAGACTGAAGCATTGCCCAAGCCTAGAAAAAGACAGCTCCAGTCTGATTAGAGATCTATGGGATACATTTTAATAGACAATATGAGCAATTTTTATTCAGTACTTACATGATTCAAAATATGTCCTGACATGAGAACATGTTTAGTTCACATGTGCTTGCCCAGATGAGCTATTATAAATGTTTGTGATAAGTGATAAGTGTTTGGCTGCCTAGGATGAAACTAGACAATATTTGAAATATTCTCCTGTTATTTTATTCAACACATTCAAAAATCCAGTTTCAGAAACGGTTAGGAAAAAAAACTTTAACATTTTGTTTTATTCTTTAAACTACCATAGTTAAATTCCATTCACTATAAATAAAAATAAAAATCTGACTCCTGCAGAGTAGAAACTGATTGTGACATTGCTACATTGTTGCAGCAATCCTAAAAATATTCTTTAAAATACATTTTAAACAATGTCATTCTGACATTATATCTTTATACTAGTAATGAAATTGTTTAACACTTTCTTGAAACCACATTCCTGTTGAATATAGAACTTGTAACTATGATTGTGAACTTATTTTAGGGTAGTGTAATATTTGTAACACTGCCCCTCTGCAGTATCCTTTGCACAAAACTATGACTGAAGTCACTTTGAGTGTTTGTCCACTTGTGCATCACCTCTAAAATACGCATTGACTAAATCTTAGTAGTTACAAGATAATTAGGTCATAATGCACTAAACCAGGAAGACAGTCAAGAATTCCCAGAACAGCTTTGCACATACACAACGCACACAAGTCAACCTTCTGAAATATTCAAAACAATGGCATGAGCTCAGCCACGATGATGTGGGGGGCCATGTCACGGCGGTAACAGTGTGTCATTTCCTTATTCACACTCACACACTTACTCACACACTTACTCACACACCCTTTGATTCTTCTGATTAAAGAAATTTTTCACAAAGCAGTGGCCAATGGATTTCTGCCGCATTACGTCATCCTTATCATATTTTAAATATTGATTAAAATTAGACGACTACAATGCAGACAACGCTTTCATAGGTTTATTAGTTAAACAATTGATCATTGCCTCTGCCAGCTGTGTAACATAAATGAAACCATCAACAGGAGCTTGGTGAGCATGGCAAGCCAGCTTTCTACCAGGGCAGAGTGGCCCAAGCCATTGTCGATGTCGTTAATGAGAATGGAGGTGTCATGACTCTGGAGGACCTCAGCAGCCATGATAGTGAGGTCATCACCCCTATAAGCACAACATATAAGGTCAGCAGTCAGAGATGCTTATTATATCTTTGTTTTAATAACGTGCTGAGCAGACTGACTGACTTTGTTGAGGTTTCAGTGTGTGCGTCTGTGGGAGCTTCCTCCCAACAGTCAAGGACTGGTTGCCCTGCTCCTCCTCAACATCCTGGAAAACTTTCCTCAGCTCAAAGGTAAAACACTGACTCTGTTGAGATAAGGCTAATAATAGATATATAGCTTCTAAAATGGACAGCGGAATGAATTATCTCAAGAACACTGTGAAAGTATTGTGACATTGTTGCTAGAAGAACAAGTATTTGTGTACTTTTTGTCCTCTAATTATAGTAGCTTTCTTATGGAAAGAAAATCAGGGTAACTCTAAAAATTAGACCTACAATACCAATATGGAATCATCAGATTAGATATTAGCTCTTTTTATTCTAAAGTAGCAAAACATTTTATTCTATGAAATATATTCACTGTGATATTCGCACATCCGAAACAAAGTGGGATTCTTTGTCTTGCCTGAGGACAGTAGAGCAGTTGTCTGACTTGTGGACAACCCTATGGACCAAAATCTGTCCAAGCCTGACATGAGAAACAAGAACAAGAGCCGGAGCCTTTGACTCTTCAGTGTATGAGGCAGACCCACAGAGGCCTCACCCTGAACCTCACAGAGTAAACAAAGCAGTAGACACCACAGCACACCAGGGGGATATTCATGGTATTATGCAGATGGTTTTAATATTAGAGATGATTGTTGTACATTATTTATACTGTACATTTCCACAGAAATCTCTTTTTTTTTTCTTTTGACTTTATTTTCAAAAGGAAAAAAAAAAAAGTTTACAAAAGTGGATTTTTTTGTTGAAATATCTTAGCTTATTTTATTTCGTCACATCTTTTGTAGCTGGAGGCCATAACAGTTCTGACTATATCCATGTATTTGTGGAGGCTGTGCGTTTGGCACAAACAGATGCTTTTCGTTACCTGGGCGACCCGGCTCATGCAACCATCCCTTTGGACAACTTACTGGATAAGAGCTACAGCCACCAACAAGCGCAGCACATCAGCATGGACAGGTGTGTGTTCATGTTTGTGTGTGACTGCAGGTACCAGGTGTGTG
>NC_056500.1:8652729-8665645 GCF_014905685.2 Nematolebias whitei
ATGTTTGTGTGTGACTGCAGGTACCAGGTGTGTGTTCATGTTTGTGTATGACTGCAGGTACCAGGTGTGTGTTCATGTTTGTGTATGACTGCTGGTACCACTGTGTACCAGTTGTTCTCTATTGACTTTAGATAGGGCTGTAGACTTGTGCTTCCCCTTACCCTAACGCTCATCTTTTTCAGTCTCGCCTCTCACATATACTGGGTGTGCTTGTCTACTTTGGCAACAATGTGCCAGAAGTGTGTACTTTGAACTTTTAAGTCTTTATCAGCCAGGTACAAGACAACATTAAAATCCCTTATCATGCATATTTATACATTCACAGAAACTGAAACACATTCTGAAGTGTTAAATCTTGCTGGCATTTCTGTTTTTTTTTTTTTAACCAAGTAAAAATGACTTGCTGAATTGAAATGTACTTAATAACAATGTGAATCAAAGAAATGCATCAATAAATCTCGCCTTCTTAATAATTTGTTGAAGTCTCACATCTCGTAGCCATTGTCGTCAAAGCCTCGTCAACTGCTATGTTTACATGCTCACATTAAACAAGTCAAGTGAGAGAAAACTAGAAAACAGGAAATTACTGATCAGATTTACTGCACTGCAATAAACTTCTTATTGTAAATGAAATAAATGCCTGCCTGGAAAGGTGTTGTGAACAGAAGCCGCCTCATTCTTACTTAAATATTTCTGGCAGCAGCTGCTGCAAAAGCATGGATCATATTTAGTTTGTTTTATTTGCACAAAACACTAATTTCTTAGCTTCACACATGATACGTTATATTTTTTAATCAAACCCCTTTGTATGTGTGGGTCTGCAGGGCCATGAAGTGTGTGCAGCCTGGCTTGACAACAGGAAGTGACACGGTCTATTTCTGTGTGATTGACAGCCAGGGCAACGCTTGTTCATTTGTGAACAGCACCTATATGGGCTTTGGAACCGGTCTAGTCCCCAAAGACTGTGGATTCTCACTACAGGTCTGACACGCACAAAGAAAATGGGTTTTATTTGTACACATGTAGTACCAATTTTCTGCTTTTTTTCATTCAAACTTGAGGTGTCTTTGAAAACGTAAGCAATATTAAAATTAAGGATGCATGATATCATCGACATGGTATCAGTATCGTATTAGCACTTAAGTTAAATATTGGGCATCGGCCATTCCATCAAAAAAAAACTCACAGATATAAAAGCCTTCTGTTTTAAGTTAATTTTTAATTTAAGAAACTGTCAAGTATATCTATTAATGCACTTTTCACTTGTCGCTTGTGAACAGGTTGAGTTTAGATTTGTGAACATTTACAAATTTGTACTGTTCGAGTGTTGTTATTGTGTTAGAGAAAGTAAATATGAATAAATATGACATTAAACATAATCCAAGTTGAAGTGTTACATCATTTTCAGTCCCCTTGTTGCCATTTACGTTTGTTAGCAGGACAAATTGACAAAGACCATGCAGAATAATGTAGTATTTTAATTCCACAGCAGAGCTATGTCTCTGTAAGTAGGTCTAGGGGAAAAAATATCGGTATTGGTATCAGTTATTGGCCAAATAAGTTTTAACGTATCGGCATATCGGATATTGGCCAAAAATCCAATATTGTTCATCCCTAATTAAAATTATACAATAAAAATAGCAATAAATAATAATAATTCTTCTTCCTGTTGTAATAAAAATGAGGACTTCAAAACAAAAATAAAACTTTATTAAAGAAATGTAAAACAATGTAACTGGAGCAGGACAATCCATAAATGTAAAATTTAGAGTTAGATTAAATATAATTTATTTTTTGTTGGAAAAAAAAATTACGTTACTTAAAAAAAAAAAAGTCAAGTTTCCCTCCCGTAACTCTTGTATGTATATTTAAAAAAACCACGGTGTTATGCTACATGTGGAAATGCTGCGTCACAACTTAGATTTTTCTAATCTAAAATTTCTGATGACCTGGAAAAATAAAGCCACAATAGTTCAAATAAACGTGGACTGTTTGAATACTTGAACACTTATTTTGTAAACACAATATGAACAGAAAAGTTACAAATGTATTATTTTAGCATCCTGTTTTGCACTGTAACAAGACTTTATGGGCTAGAATTGAATATGCTTCTTGTTGAAGCTATTACAACGTTTCTAAAGTTATTTTTAGTATGTGATGAACATTATTATTTAAAAATGTAACATTTTCCAACTGTAGCATTAAAATTGAAGAAAATAAACAGGAGTAATAAATAAGGTCAAAACAAATTGTTATATATCGTTGTTAATATTTGCTAACTTCTTTCCCCACTCTTGCAGAATCGCGGTGCCAACTTTTCTTTGTGCCGTGAACACATTAACTGTGTTGCCGGAGGAAAGAGGCCATATCACACTATAATACCTGCACTTCTGACTGACTCTTCTACCAAACCACAAAAGCCACGACTGCTTGCTGCCTTTGGGGTGATGGGGGCTTTCATGCAACCACAAGGACACATCCAGGTATGCAGACAGAATGATGCACAAACCTTTTTTTCATTTTCTGTTCATATTAAGCATTTGCTAGATTTTCAGTTTATCTTTTAGATGTTGTTGATAATTTTATGGTTAGGATTAAAAAAATGTACTTATAGGTATAAATGTACTTAAACTGACAGTCTTGTGTCCCATCTAAGTAGCCTTTGCTTTTGTGTTAAGGTCCTCTTGAACATGATGGAGTTTGGGATGAATCCTCAGCAGGCTGTAGATGCACCAAGAGTCTTTGTGCAGTATGATCCTAAAGGTTCGTCTGTCACACACATCCCAAAATACACACATCTAACTAGTTTTAAAAACGTTTCAATGGTAAACTTGTGTAAGAGCATGCCTTGGTAAGTACCAATAAAATGTTTTCAGTCAATACTGGTAAGCTACATTTATGTGTAACTTTTTTTTTTGCAATATACTGATGGTAATTAAATGATATGGGTTTTAGAATTAAATTTTCCACTGAGGACTTTTTTTTAATAGACACACAAATAAAATGTTTGGCTCAAAGTGTTAACTTCCCTTTTAGCAAGATATAAAGTTATCAGCCTATAAATTTATGTGCATATGTAGATTACCTGTTTTCATTTACAAAACAAAATTTAAATGCCAAATATGTTTCTTTGACTTATTGAAACTAAACTATATTTCCTTACAGTACAGTAGTCCCTCGCTACTTCGCGGTTTGTTTATCGCAGACTCTTTATAGCGGTTTTTCAAAATAAGATTGGACTCTTCACATAATGGCTGATTGATGGATGAGCCGCACGATCGGCATTGAATTTTTATTTAAAATAAATCATTGAAAATTATTTAGCACCTGCTGCACCTTTGTGCAGCCCATACTGCAGGATAAGCTTCGTCCTGCAGCTTGTTCTAGAATTGCGCCGCTCAAGGTGGCTGCATGTTGGAGCAGCTCTGTTACTTTAATTCTGAGATTTTGCTTTTGGAAACTTTAATTCCTCTTTTTCTGGATGTAAATCACATTTTTTGGATGATTGTTTCCTCTGGTATCAGATGCTGTGCAGCTGGAAGTATTTTTACTGAGACTTTTTCGGTTTTGGACATTTGTTATGATGCGTAACCATGGCAACAAGGCAGTTTTTTACAACAACAGCAGCTGATTAACATCTCAAAAGCTCAAATAATATCTCAACTATGGCCCCAACTCTCTAATGAGTTGAAAAGGATGTTCTGTGGATGCATTCTCATCTACCTGCCAGCTGTGCTCGAGTGCCGGACCACTGAGATCTTGGAACTAGCAGGAAACACGGCTCACGGCAGCGGAAGGACAGGATCGTCCCTCAGCACCTACAGTTGGCTGTCCGCAGCAATGAGGAGCTCGGCAGACTGCTGGGAGGAGTGGCCATCACTCTGGGAGGAGTTCTGCCCGGCATTCAGGCGGTCCTACAGCCTGGGGGAACCGAGAGGCCAGCCGAGTCTGGGTGGACGGATCGGACGGCATCTGCAGCCAGTTTCTTAGGATCCACTGTGGGATGGACCTTTACAAGAGATCCTTCCTGTCTACATCCATCAGTATCTATAACATCTCTTAATGAAATGAGGATAACGAGTTACAACAACAAATAATTTCCCTTTGGGATTAATAAAGTATTTCTGAATTGAATTGAATATAAACTACTTCTTACTATTTGTACTACTATTCCTATTTTGCGGTTTTTCACTTATTGAGGGGCTACAGGGTACGGATCCCCTGTGATAAACGAGGGACTACTGTACAGTATATTGGTTAGATTAACTATTTCGTGGTCTTGTTTTGTACTTTCTTTAGAAAAATGAAGATTCTTCATAATGATTGGGAAAAAAATGATCCTGTTTTAAATAGTGTTTTATCCCTGCAGCTGATGAGTGGCTGGTTAATTTAGAGGAGGGCATTGACCAGGAGGTAGCTGTGGAGCTGAGAAGACGGGGCCACACAGTCACCTGGCCAGTCACAGGTAGATTCTTCTGTGTATAATGAACTGTTTTTCATGGCTAATAAAAAAAGGAATTCAGGAGAAACATTTTGCACTGTTTTTTCACTCAAAGTTTTATCATGCGTACAAGGCAAATGTAACTGTCTAAAAAGTTAATGTGTCACATTAATTGTTATATTGAGGTACAGTCTAGTACAGTCCTTCAACAAACAGTGTCATTGCTAAAACCGCACATTGTCTGATATTAGCGATATTAGAGCATAGTTTCCATAAAACCTACTGGTACTTCCTTTTGCAAACAGCATGTTTGTGTTTGTTCCTCCTTTCTCAAACTAAAACACAAGAGTTTTACTGCTTTCCTGAAAAGTGTTAACACCCTGGGCGTGTCACACACATCATCTGTTCAGTCTCCTTTCATCTGATTCATGCTGATTACATTCGTCCTTTGCTTTCTCCCAAACTGCCGTTCGAGGACTTTGTGTTTATAGAAGTACTTATTTTGTGGCTTGCATCCATAGTGCATAAAGTGTTCAAACCTTTTCCAACAGTAACTTTAACACATTTGATTCCACATCACACAATGTATACATGCTAAAGAGATGGAATCTGTGTTCATTTAGAGAAGACCAGTCAGATTTAGTGTACAGCTCCCAGTGATGACTGAGGCAGTGTTCACTTATTTACAGCACATCACCGTAGTAAAATAAAGACATAAATGTCTCTGTTTGAATCAAAATGGCACAAATTAGCTTTATTGGGTCATTTTTTAAAATGTACCTTTTATTTATACACACAGGACCTGGGCGGTCCCAGTTTGGGCGGGGACAGATTATCACGGTGGGAGACTGGTGGAATTTATTCAACACTCAAGGCGGCTCTCCATCCAGGGTCTTGTGGGCGGGATCGGACCCCAGAGCAGACGGATGTGCTCAGGGTTACTAACTTTATGATTCAGTAACTCAGTTTTCAAACTATTTTACAACAAATGCATGCACCTATCTTTTTTTTTTTTTTTTCCAAAGCATACGTTTTCTTTTTTTAGCTTTATGATGCAGCAAAATAGATTATTTTTTAATTGATATTTGAAAATTACTCAGGATTATCATAGATTCCTGGGTCTTTATAGCGAGATTGTACTTTTCTTGAAGGGCTGTATTTCATTCTTTTGGTGTTGATTTCTGTTGTATATTTACATTTAATTGATGTAATTTGTGTCATACAGAAGCAGAACCATATACCAAGTTAATTACATTGTTGCAGGTGAATATTAGGGGAAACAGTAAAACGAATCTTTTGTGTTCAAATGTTTTTAGACTAAAATAATATTTTTCTTACCTGTGCTTAAATCCATATAAGCAAATAATACTGATTTAGTTTTTGCATGTTCCAATTTCTTTTTTTTTTCAAAAAGTAATTTTTGATAGTATGATGTGATGTCAGTTTTTATCTTTATGAAAATCTTTTGCTTGTAAAATAAATACATTTTAATACATCCGCATAATGTATTCCTTTTCTGTTTAAAATTGTATTGCACATGTTTATAATGTGAAATGAAATTGTAACTTGGTGGTTTAAATCCTGCTTTCTAATCTCCAAATTTTCCCAAACTGCATCAAGTTTCAATCCATAAAATTGCAAATGGACTCGATGGAAAAATGAAACGAATGAAAATTTGAGTTTGTAGTTTGTCTAAAGCAGTTTGATAGAAATAATTAATGAAGCGTGGATTGAGTCGGACTATTTAAAGCTATTCTTGGTAAGAACTTTGGCTCTTCATGGTTAGAAAATTGGTAAAAATTGGTCATTTTGTACAAAAAGTACGAACAAACAGCAGTTATTATTCAGTACATTTACTATAGTATTAAAAGACACAGAAATCAGTGGATTAATATGATTGTTCTAGAAGCATCACCTTCAAAAATCTGTACAATCATCCCTGTGGTCATTGACCAAACTCACGCACTGTAGTCACATTAAACTTCAACTGTAGATCGTTTATTTTCCATGTTCCAAGCAAGCTGGGGGAAGTTTGCGTTTTTTATTAGTAATTTTGTCAGTTTTATTTGTCACAAATACTCGGATCACATACAAAATTGCACAGAGGAGATACAGCAATGTGATAAAACACAGGTGAGTTGGTAAACAGTTTGTCAACCTCATGCACCATGTAACTCTCTGCGCACACACTGTCCACTCCAACACAAAAGCTTTTGATGTTGGACTTTGTTACAGTTTTAATCTCCTTACTGCTCCACACTGACCCTGGTACGACCCATTTTCTCTCATAAAGGCCCATGTGTCCTGTCGCAGCGCACAACACATTTCCTACTTTACATAACCTACCCTGATCAGCTCAACTTGTTAGATGTTATTTATGATGCAGCTTATTTAGATGTGCTACCTTCCAGCTTGATCATAAAACAGCTCCAAATGTGTTGGTTTTCTAAAAAAAACGCAGAGTACGCACACGGTCTCTGTTATTTTCTGACACATCCTTGGAAGTTTTGTTGTGTCTGACTGCTCTGCAAACAAAGAGAACGTATAAATGTGCATACTGATCTTATTTATTTTTAAACTTTTTAGTAGGAACTGCAGTGTTGTAATCATAAGGTTACAGGTTGGAGCCCAGGTTGTGTCAGGACGGGTATGCATTTGCCAAATCTTTCATGCAAATGTGCTTGTTGTGGTTCCTCCTGCAGAGAGGGAACAGCTGAAAGCACAAGACGGGATGTTCTAATGTTAAATAATTTTTATTTTTTATTTTTTTTTAAGTAACATTAGTACAACAACAACAGTATGAGAAAAAAACATTGAGAGGCAATTTGGGATTTTTTTACCCAACTTCAAGGTGAAGGTAACTGCACCACTTTGGCAAACCTTGTTGAAGGACAACTATTTCTAATATGCAACTAAACTAATGACATGCTTATTATTATTAAATAATAAATTTAATGATTTATAATTAAAAAATAATAATACTGGGTTCCTTCAAACAAAAAGTCAACAGTTTATTATTATTATTACTGGTAACCTTTATTTAACCAGGCGAATCTAACTGAGATCACAGATCTCTTTTGCATGTGAGGCCTGGATCTAGCATGTAAGTTTCTGGACTGGGAGGAAACTGGAGTACCCACAGAAAACCCACACCAACACAAGGAGAACATGCAAACTGCACACAGAAAGACCCCAGGTCTAAATGTAATATAATGATAAGAACGTTTGTATATAACATGAAGCCTGGAGGGTTTTAGGAATTATAATGAAAAAGAGGTAAATATGTTGACCAGCTCTTAGGCCAGACTCACTCAGAGGGAAATCCCTTTTTAAGAGTGTGTTGAGCTTCTTTGTGTAACATCTGGAGAATGAAAACACACACTCTCCCTCTTGTGGGATGTTTTTTTAATTTGTCGTTGAGCTCTAAAAGTATTCATCACCCCCCTTGCTTCCTGTGAGTGTATGTTTCCTCAAGCGTGTTGTGTCATGGATAAACCCCCCAACTCAAACGGTCACACACTTAGACCCAGCACACACACAGCAGGCTCTAGACATTTTTTGTTTCCTGCCTCCCCAGCTGTTCGGACCCTTCCCTTCTCTCTGTCTTCGTCAGCTCATTCCAGCTCGGTTGTTTGTTCCTTGTGGTTGTGATTTAGTTATTCTGTGAGCGATGTGTTATTCTGTGGGCTTTGCCCGGTCCTTGGGCCTGGCTCTGCTGCCTCTGGCACTCTGCTGTATCACTGCCAACCTGCTGCTGCTGTTTCCAATGGGAGAAATCACCTACATCCAGCAGGGCCGCCTGGCGAGCTACATCTTGTATTTTGGTGGACTTGGAGGTGGAGGACTGCTGGTGAGTAAAAAAAAAAGTATTAGCTGTATTACACTGCAGAGTTATACTTTGCGCTCGATGAAACCAAGTTTTGAAGAGATTTCTAAAAGCAGCAACATCACAACTAAGATTTTCTTTTATATATCTGAAGATTTATTTTTTTATGTTTCAAGTGCTTAAAGTTTAGAACAACCGGTTACTGAAAACAACTTTTCATATTCTTAATAATGGGGCCTTATTTCCTTGAAAGTTTAAAATCTGGCAAATATTGATCAAAGTGGGTAAAGTGGATGTGTAAAAGGGTGATGGTTGCGTCTTCTCTTCAAACGGTAAATAATCGTGGAGAAGATTAAAACGCTACAATAAAAACTGAGCTCCAGCATCAAAAACGCATTAAGATTCGCTTCCTTTCTGGAGCCACATTAAAAATAAAACTCGGTATTTTGAAAGGACGTCAGCCATTTGACTTGTAAACTCGACATACTGCATCTGAGTTCCTTCAAACAGCCTCAGCAGTCACTGAACTTAGGCGTCACCTCCCTTCCTGCCATAGTTAGCAGAGCTGCAGCTGTAAAATGTGTCTTTCAGAGTTGAACGCAAACATGATTTTACATCCAAACATGTCTTAGTCTAAACTGTATCCCCTTTAACACCAGTCTGTCTAAGTGACTGTAGTTCATTGAGAACAGGAGTGTTTTTGTGAATCCACAGTTAATCTGTCTGTCCTGCACACTGCTGATCCGATGGATTTACCCTCTAAACAGAAAGAAGTTACTCTTTGACTTGGCCTATTACGGAGTAACAGAGGACAGACTGTGTTTGCAATAAATAAAAGAAAAAGCAATAAGCAAAAGAGTTCTTGTTCAACAAAGACAAAACTTTTAAATATTGAACATGGTGACTCATCTGGAAGGATTTGAGGCATTTGACTAACATTTTAACTACAGGCCTAATGCCAAATGAAAATTTATTAAATTATAAATAATATTTTCTGGCAGTATTTCAATATGGTTAAAACAGCACACTTTCAAAAATAAAATCATAATTTAAGTAAGCAAATTTATTAGAAAATGGGGTCTGTAAGGATGGCTTATATATTATTCTTTTACTAGAAATATATTCTTCTTTACCTTTTGGTAGCAAATAAGTCATGATACATATTTGTACTTGGCGTACATATATATATATTTTAAAATAATTGAAATGGTTCTGAAAATGCATAGTCTCTTACTTTTTTCTTTTTTGTTTTGTCCTTTCTGTGAGGAAATCGAATAGCAAAGAGTCAAAGGGCAAAGTGAACTCCTTTGAGACAAATCTGTCTTCAGCTCCTTCCCATCCTCTCCTTCATGTTTCCTCCCTCCTTTTGCCTTTTTCTTTTCTTGCTGAGTTCTTTCCTCCATGTTGTCATGCTCTTTAACCTCTGCTTCTGGGGACATCCAGGATGTGGATCTGACTAAACGCATGTTGTTGTTTTTTTTCAACTAAAAACCTTGGGAACTTCCTTTCTTCTGTCAGGATGTGATTTATTATCTGCAGGACAGACAACACAGAAAATAGGATGAAAGGAAAAAAATAGAGGAAAATGAGAAGGGTAAAAATTATGGTTTAATCAGGTGCACAGTTTTTATTTTTCTGTGCTTAAGTGAATATAGGGTTGCAAAATATATTTCTTGCTGTGTTTATCTTTGGGAGTGTCAATGTCTTTTAAACTTAGCTTTTTTCTGTTCACCTGCAATAAACTTTAACATGTACAAAGATTTAGAAACAGATGTACCTAATAAATAGGTTAATTACTTTTGATCAGTTTACAGATCAAAATAAGTTTCACTGCAAGTTGTATTGCCATTATATTGGGTGTAAACCAAGTTTGTTTCAACTGTTTTAATAGCGTGCACAAAAGCAAAGAAACAGGTCAAAAGAATAAAATAATAATAATTATGATTTTGGGACTAAGCAAAAACAAACAAACAAAACCCACCAAAGGTAGGGACCTTTTTGGTATCATTCTTAACGTAGCTTAGAAATCTATAAGAATAAAAGGAGACATTTTTGTGAAATACTTCAAAAACTTTTGCACCAAACTTGTGATTTATGTTGCTTAACAAGTAAAAGATCATTGTTTTGGTGCAACGTGGTTGGAAATAAAGGTGACTTCAAAACATCCTTAATTTAAAAACAAATCAAAGAACATTTTATTGGTGTTGTCCAGAAACTGCAGTGAAATCATGTTTTCTCTCTTTCCAGATGCTGGTTCCAGCTGTTGCTTTCATCACGCTGGGGAAATGCAGCTGCTGCTGGAATGAGAGCTTGATGGTGAGGGACTTTTATACCCTAAACAATACTCAAACCATGCAGAAGAAACTTTTTGCAGAAAAAAAATGGAAATAAACAAACATCCAGCCGATTCTTGTGCAAACACACACGCTCCAATTTTAAATCATTTTTGTTGCTCATTTTCTATTTTAAAATGAAAAAAAAAAAACAGTCTAAACATTTTCTTGTAGTGCTATTGTGATTGTATTTATTTAATTCTCATCACTTTCAGAAAAACATTTAAAGCAAAACTGTGTCCTTCTGAGGCAGAGTGCTAATCCAGCTAGGATTAATTAACAAGGGTCTCTTTGTTAAATAAAATGTAAGCTAGACCCATATCATTCCAGCCACATGCCCAGCTGCACTTGTGTGTGTGTGTGATGGTGTGTGTGTGTGTGTGTGTGTGTGTGGCAGCTGCGTCTTTGTTTTGAGCACAACTTGCATAAATGAAACAGTTCACATTCATTCATTGACACAAAATTGTTCAAAAGTTCACACATTACTGCCCTAACATGTTCTTGTTTTCTCCAATATTCTCTGTTTGTGTGTTCCTTTTCAGATGTGTGGGTCAGTGCTGGCAGCTATCGTTGGCCTCATGGGGTCTGGTTACTGCTTTGTTATTTCAGGGCTTACCTTGATGCAAGGTCCCCACTGCTTCACCTCGTTAGGGTGGTCATATCCCTTTGCAGACCAGAATGGCAGGTAAAAATACTATATTGTACTTGATCATCCATTCATCCATCTGTTATTTTTACTTGCTTCTTCCTTTTCGAATCACGGGGGTCACGGTGCCCATATCCAGAATCACTGTGCGAGAGGCGGGGGACACCCTGGACAGGTTGCAAGTCCATCACAGGGACACAAGGAGACGTGCCTGTTCACTCTCTCACTCACACCTAGGGTCAATTTAGAGTTACCAGTCAACCTAACATGCATGTGTTTGATCTGTGGGAGAAAACCAGAGTACCTGGAGAAAACACACGCATGCACGGAGAGAACATGCAAACTCCACCCAGAAATGCCCCTGGCCGGGATTTGAACTGGCGACCTGCTCGCTGACTTCCTGCTTGCTCTCGATGAGGATGGACGTTTTCCCTCCTGCTTTGCTCTTTGTCTTGTGGTTCCTATCAGAGTCTCTCACTAAATATCCTCCAGATTGTAAATTATGGATCTGGTCAGCTGGTCTCTCAACGCAATTGATAAAATTTTCTCGATGAGAAGACAAGGTGAAGGAGAGCCCTCATGCCCTGAAGGGACACTCACAGCTGGATACACTATGGATTCCTGGAACCAATGGAAGATGTTGTGTCTCTGTATTATCCTTTGAGGATGTAGAAGACGTGTACATAATTGGATTTATGATTTATGATTGGCTTGCTGCTTTTGGAGTTGGCGGATATCTGACATATCGACAAATTCAGAAGATGGCGGCAGCGGTTCTGGCAACTGTAAGGCGCCTGCCTTGTATGAAGGAATGTACCGAGCGGTGAGCTCTCAGATGCAGATGCTGTGTGAGCTGAGTCGTAAGCTGGACGTGATTTCTGAGAATCGCAGGCCACTTGGAGAATGGCCGAATAGCCAAATCTGAAATTGGCTTCCCCATTCGGCCTTGAATTGGCCAGCTATCTCAAACTTCTCGTGGGTGTTTATGTGAACAAGAAGCTTCGCTCCCACCCACCCCCATCGCTCCCCTCCTGAGGACATCTGTGGATCTGTGTCAGAGTTGAGCCGGCTGATAGACACTGCACCATCTTTATCAGGACTATGGACATGTCTGGCAGTGTCCATGGACAACTCACTGCCCTCGTCGACCTCCTCATGCATAAATGTCACCGCCGTCTCCGCATGTCTGTTTGTTATTTATCTCTCGGACGGGCTGTACTGAAATGTAATTTCCTTGTGTTTCGGTGCAATGACAATAAAGCTGATTAAGAAGTGGCAGCTCTTCTAACTATGCCACCGTACTGCCCCCCTTGTGTAATTATCACACAAAAAAAAAGAAATAGACCAGCCTGATGGTCTTCTTTTTCTCTGTACTACATCTTTAGCCCATCTTTGTCATTGAAGAACATCTAAACAGGTTATGAACGAACAGGAAGTTGTAAGATACATATTATTGTTTTTATTGAATTATGTGTTTTTATTTAATTGTGTGATTTTATTAATAGGTGTTTTATATTTTATTATGGGGTTCACATGATTTTATTGGTTGTAGTGTATGTAATTGTGGAAGAACCTTTGTTAGCGCACAATGTCAAAGACAAATTTCCCCTTGGGGACAATAAAATATCCATCCATCCATCCATCCATCCATCCATCCATCCATCCATCCA
>NC_056500.1:8670645-8730877 GCF_014905685.2 Nematolebias whitei
TCATAATTACATAATTGTTTAAAAATAATAGACATGAAGTATACAGTACCCTTTTTTTTTTACCTATTAATGGCAACTTCTTTGTCATTTTCTTCTTCTTCTTCTTCTTCTTCTTTCGACTTTTCCCTCTTCAGGGGGCACCACAGCGAGTCATCCTCCTCCAACTCTGTCCTCTGCATCCTCTGTCCTCACTCCAACTACCTCCATGTCTCTAACTGCATCCATATTTCTCCTCTTTGTCTTTTTCCTGGCAGCTATATTTCTAACATCCTTCTACCAATATACCCACTGTCCTTCCTCTGGACATGTCCAAACTATCTCAGTCTGGCCTCTAACTTTATCTCCCGGTTGTTCAACCTGTGCTGTACCTCTGATGATCTCATTCCTAATCTTATCCATCCTTGTCACTCCTAAGAATAACCTCAAGATCTTCATTTCGGACACTTTCAGTTCTTTCTGTCTTTTTGTCCATGTCTCTGTCTCCAAACCATACAACATATCTGGTTTCACCACTGTCTTGTAAACTTTTCCTTTTACCTTTGCTGACACAATTTTGTTGACCCCAAATATTTGAAGTCCTGCATCTTTGTGACCTCTGCTCCTTGTAGCCTCACTGTTGCACCTGTCTCCCTCTCATTCACACACATGTACTCTGTCTCTCTATGGCTGACTTTCATTCCTCTTCTTTCAAGTGCATACCTCCACCTCTCCAAGTTCTCTTCCACCTGTTCCATGTTCTCACCACAGATCACAATGTAATCTGCAAACATCATAGTCCATGAGGATTCCTGCCTGACCTCATCTGTTAGTCGGTCCATCACCTGAGCAAACAAGAAGGGGCTCAGAGCTGATCCTTGATGCACTCCCACCTCCACCTTGAAGCTATCTGTCACTATAGCACATCTCACCACTGTCCCGCTGTCCTCATACATGCCCGGTACCACCAACATATTTCTCTGCCACTCTAGATTTCCTCATGCAATTCCACATCTCCTCTCTCAACACCCTGTCAAATGTGTTTTCTGAATTCACAAAGACACAATGGAGTCCTTTCTGTCTTGCTTCCCTTCCACTTGGTCTCATGGCCACATGAAACATCTACCTTCCTTCTCTGCATCATGTCAGCCAGCACTTTACCTTTGCCTGTCATTGTCCCCACATTTAGAGTTGACTCCCCCATTCCTACTTTGTACATTCTGTACTTTCCTCTTCTCCCTCTGTCTCCTGACACGTTTCCCTCTTCGTGGTCTTAGACTAACAGTAACACAATTTCCGCCGGCACCCTGTTTGTCAACTGCACCGGTGGCGGTCGGTGTTTACCCCGACAAATGTGTTTTATGTTGGATGCCCTTCTGAACACAACACTCACCATTTACCTGGGCTTGGAGTCGCCTCAAAAGATACACTGCTTGTGCTCCCTAGTGGCTGTTTTAATGGCAAATTCAATGTTAAAAATAAAATACTTAAATATATATATATATAGATATATATATATATATATATATATATATATATATATATATTTTTTTTTTTAGCATATGAAAACTAGTTTCACTTTTTTGAGGAGACTAAGCACTATATGCTGAATGCTCTAGTTTTAAGTTATTCAGCAGGATGGAGTAACTTATACAGCTGATAACTCTAAAACAAAAAACTAAAAGCAAATCAATCTAAATCTAATGTAATGCTCGAAGAAAACGTTTTTATCGGTTATAAATACACAACTTGTTTTTCTTGAATGTTTTTGTAGAGAAGTCTTTTTAAAAAAAGGCCCCCAGCGTATTGGCTCAATCTACAAGAAGGCTGTGTATAAGCAGTTCAGCGATGCCACCTACAGGACAGAGGTGATGAAGCCAGAATGGCTGGGTTACCTGGGACCAATGGTGATGGCTGAGGAGGGAGACACTGTGATCATCCACCTAAAGAACACAGCATCCAGACCTTACAGCATCCACGCCCATGGACTCAATTACACCAAAGGCAATGAAGGTGAGAAACAAACTGAAGACACAAAAGACTCTGGACAGAATATGAAAGGTTAATAGATACATGATGTCTGTGTGTGTTTTCCTGCAGGAGCTCTGTACCCAGATGGCACTGATCACACGTTGAAGCACGACGACTCAGTGGCTCCTGGTGCAACTGTGATATACGAGTGGAGCCTCCCAGAATCTCACAGCCCAACATCGATGGACAGTAACTGCATGACCAGGTTCTACCACTCCCATGTCCGCCCACCACATGATATCAGCTCAGGACTGGTAGGACCCCTTCTCACCTGCAAGAAAGGTATTCTTTCAACTCAACTATAACCATGGAAAAGTGACATTACTTCAGATATTCTTGAGTTGTTTTTAAGTGTTTTTATTTGACATTTTCACTTTATGTTCAGCTTTATTTATACTTAGAGAAATATTGTGTTTTCCACTGCACGGACATAACAAAAGATGGAATGGTTACCGAGGTTTGTAATGAATGCTAACAAGAAGACGTTAAGGAGAAATGTCTGTCGTAACATAATGTACTGAATGACTGAATAAAAACATCAAATAAACCAACAACACAAGAAAAAATAAAATTAAAAATCTTTAACACAACTGAATGAAAACAGGCCAATATTGACAAAAGACAGTCTGTTCTTGTTCAAAAAGACTATGGTCTATTTTTTTAAATCCTTCAGTCATCATCTCTAATAAAAATGTATCTCAAATTGTCCTCTTTTCTGTTCTGTAGGAACTCTGGACATACATGGCGACAGGTCAGCAGACTACACGTATGCTCTGCTGTTCATGGTTTCAGATGAGAACCTCAGCTGGTATCTGGATGAGAACATACGGACACACATCACAAATCCTGACAGAAACCTGAAGGAGGATGAAGGTTTCATCGAGAGCAATAAGATGCATGGTGAGGGACTATGCATACTAAACACATACATGTACACGTGTGCTTAAATAGATCCAAACAGGCTAATTACATATATGTTTGTGTTGCAGCAATAAATGGTTTTCTTTTTGGTAACCTACCTGGACTGAGCATGTGCCAAGGCAACAAAATCCACTGGCACATGATTGGCTTAGGCAATGAGGTAACAATTAATATCACTGTAAACATATTGTAGAGGTGGTTTCCTTCAAACTCAAAACATTTTAAAGATCCAAAGGCCACTGCTGTAATGGGGTTGTTTTCCAATGCAGGCCAAGTAAAAGTCCAATGTCCAAACCAAGAATATTTCCTTTGATGGTTTTAATCATTTTCATCAAGAGGCATAAACATTTGTGCTCCTTCTCTGCTGTGGTAATAAACCATGGGCCCACCCCATTGCATGCTGGTCCTACACCTGTTCACCTATTTATGGGTGTCTTTACCAATCCTTCGTAATGAAGCAAACTAATGTAACTAAAATTACTTCTGTTAACAAGCTATTTTTTATTATATATTACAACAAAAAAGTAATCCTAAAAGAATTAAACTAATTAATCATTATTTCAAATATGAAAATATAAAACAGCTACTACACATTTTTGTCTAAGAATATTATCATATTTATTACAGGATTTTTCCAAACAATATTACATAATTTTGTGTTTTTCAACTGTTGTCACTCGATGTGTTTCTGTTAGTCTTATGCTCATATATGTTAATTGAACTTATCAGGTGTCAGTTAATATGGGTTTTAGAGTTCTCGTTTTAGTTGGAGACTTTCTTCACCAATGATCCTTCATATTCTGGGAAAAACAAAGCTGGTTTATTCTATTTTGTTTGGATACCTGAGTGATGTATATTAGCTTTAGTAATAACTGGATTAAAAATGTTATCTATCCACAGGTGGACATGCATTCTGTTCATTTCCACGGCCAGATCCTGACCACTCTGAACCACCACACCGACATGATCAGCCTTTTCCCGGCCTCCAGCACTACAGCAGAAATGGTGGCTGACAACCCTGGACACTGGCTGCTAACATGCACCGTCAATGACCATCTGATGGGTGAGAAAATGTGCTCCAGTCTCAAAATGAGGCTAATTACTTTTAGGACTGAAAGACTTTGTGATCACACTTGCCCGTTTTCTGGACGTTTGTGTGTTTTTCTTTTGTAGCTGGAATGCAGGCTTTGTTTGAGATCAAGAAGTGTTTTCCCAATGTCCACAAGCCCCGTCCTCACGGTGAGCTCCGACAGTTCTTTATTGCTGCTGAGGAGGAGGTCTGGGACTATGCTCCTGCAGTGCCCAGTGACAGGTTGGTTTCTCCATGTACACACAATAATTCAGACAGAAATGATCACGTTTCTGGTCAAACCTGCTAAGAAGAAATTCTTCATCTTTGTGTGCAGCGAGTCTGAAACATTTGTAACCAGAGGTCCAAAGCGCATTGGAAGCCGCTATAAGAAGGCTCGATATGTTGAATACACAGACGATACCTTCACGACAAAGATGCTTCGCAGTCTGGAGGAGCAGCACCTTGGAATTCTGGGTAATTCAAGCTAGGCATGGATTGAAAGCACAATTATTTTTCTTTCTTTCTTATTTCTGCTCATCCTTTCCCTCTTCTGCAATACAACAAACTATCTACATGTTCTCTTTCACCACGTTTTAAATGACCTCCTTGGTGTTAATGCTTTGATCTTTCTTCAGCATCTCTTTTCTGCACATCCCTAAAGCTAACCAAACATCACCTGTTTATCAGATAAACTTTATTTTGACCGATCTCAACTCTCAGCATCATTTACTAGAACAGAAAAATACGTTGAGCTTCATTTGTTGGAGAAAAACTAAATATTTAGCCAAGGTTTTTTTTACTATAAATATTCAAGACTTTAGAAGAACTTGACTGCGTAGGACATGTTTTAAAACATATGCTTTGCATTATTTTCTGTCTACAGGTCCTGTACTTCGAGCTGAAGAGAAAGACACAATCAGGGTGGTGTTTAAGAACAAAGCCAGCCGCCCCTACACAATACAGCCACATGGAGTACAGTACAGCATAGAACAGGATGGGACACTTTACTACAATGAACTAGAAGGTAAATACATGAATAAATACTGTTATTGACAATTCAGATCATCTCCTGGTCTCCTTCCTTCATCTAAAGTTTGACTTTTGTTTCGCCAGAAACACACACCGCAAAGAAACTCCGGGAGCTAAAGAAAGAGATAAGTGTGTTTGAATCTGCAGGACAGAAATGATTTGCATGATTTTTCTCAAACATTTTATTCTTGGCTGTTGCTACAAATAATAAAAACCCTTCTTTCTCTGTATAATTACTGTAGGAGTAGTGACTCCTCCCCCAGCTTCTATGGTCAGACCTGGAACAGTGCACACATATGAGTGGTCGGTACCTGAAGGTGCTGGTCCAGTACAAGGAGAGCCTGACTGTCTGAGCTATTTGTACTACTCTGCAGTAGATGCTATTAAAGACACAAGCTCCGGGCTGGTCGGGCCTCTCCTCATCTGTAGACCTGGATCTCTGAAAAAAGGAGCGCAGGTGACCGATTACAACAATAAGCAGCAGTGATTCAGATTTTTAGTACAGTACAACAAAGTCATACCAACTGATTAGTGTGCTCATTCGGTGGTTTTGTATGTAGTTTGCTTTATTTCCCTTATGACATTTTCCTCTACAATAAGTTTTAATATTGCACTCCAAAATCACTCATGTTAAGTAATTAGTTTAATTATGTTACTTTAAATGGTGACGGAAAAATGATAAATTGTGTTGCTTCCTTTCTCTCTCTTTTATGGTTCAGAAAAATTATAATAAAGAGTTTCACCTCATGGCCACAGTGTTTGATGAGAACCTCAGCTGGTATCTGAATGACAACATCAGAACTTTCACAACTTCACCCACCACTGTCAACAAGGAGGATGAAGACTTTGTGGAGAGCAACAAAATGCATGGTGAGTAAAACACTGCTGGCTTTTTAAAAAATATATTATTATTTCTGCAGTTATAGTTATTTAGTACATAATATTTCCTTTGGGTAAATATTTTTCCATGTCAAGTCCTGTTAAAATGTTTTCTAATGTGTGTGAAATAAACCGCCTTTTGTTTCATCTCTGCGTCTCTCTTTTAGCCATCAATGGGTTTGTGTACAGGAACCTGCCTGGACTGACCATGTGCAAGGGCGATAAAGTCACATGGCACCTCGCAGGGCTGGGCTCAGAAACAGACATCATCAGCCTTTACTTCGAAGGGAACCGGATCATCTATCGCCAGAACAGAAGAGACACTATCAGTGTTTTCCCTCACATCGCACACACTGTCACTATGGAGCCGGACAGCATGGGTATTTTTATTACATACGTATCTTGCAACCAGTACAAGCTTTAAACACACTGGCATTCATACAGGCATTTGAAATAAATAAATAAATATAAATATATAAAATATTTTCTAATAGTCCTAGACGTATAAGGCAGATAATCCACTAAACAATATTCATGACTTTGCAGAAACAAAACCTGCTGAAGTTATAATAAATTATTTGGGAGTGGTGGCGCAGAGGTTAGAGAGGTGGGCTTGTGATCCGAAGATCGCCGGTTCACGCCCCGGCCCCGACAACATCAAAATAAAATTGTGGGTGGGGTAGGTGAAACACCCACACTTGCCCGCACCCTCATTCGCCCCACTCTGGGCCCATGAGCAAGGCCCTTAACCCCCACCATGTGCTCCCTAAACAGGTCTCTCTTGAAAATGAGTTCTCGTGGCTCAATGAGACTAACCTGGATAAATAAAGGCTAAATGAAAAAAATTTAACATTCATATTTATAAAATAAAAACGTGGCACATTTTGCTTTCCAATCCAAAAAGCTGGAGTGAAATAAATACAAAAATTGCTTCAAAAAAGTATACAAAATAATTTGGGAAGAAAGTTAAGCAGTGACTTTTTTTTCTTTTGATGTAATAAATAGCTGATGGTTTGACTTTAGCTAAAAATGTTTTGAAACTCAGGTGAGACTAACTGAATGGGGAAAAACTGGCATGAAGATAAGATACCATCTGAAGCTATAGTCATACAACTGAGTTCTGCAATAATTTAAATATAGAAACAACCTTAGATGTGATGTTTATGCTTTTCAGGTCAGTTTGAAGTGGTTTCTGCCACAGTGGATCATTTTCGAAGTGGTATGCGAGCCAACTACACGGTAGAGAAGTGTGGTCTGTTCCAGCGCCAGAGCGAAGTGATGCTCCATTCAAAAACCTACTACATCGCTGCCGTGGAAACCGACTGGGACTACTCTCCGAACCGCACCTGGGAGGAAGAGATGTTCAGGAGCATGGGAATGAAGTAACTGAAAAATTGTACAATGATTATAAAATGTTGAATTTAAAACACAGACAATATGGCAGTATTTTTTTTATATTTATTAGATGGATAACTGTGTTTCATTAGCAATGGGAAATACTTGTTTGAAATTGCCTTACAAAGGTGAGCTTTAAACATCATATTCTCCCTTGCTGCAGTCCTGCCGTCATCTTTTTGGAAAAGCGTGATGGGTTTATTGGCTCTCAGTACAAGAAGGTTGTCTA
Source organism: Nematolebias whitei (assembly GCF_014905685.2). Lineage (NCBI taxonomy): Eukaryota > Metazoa > Chordata > Actinopteri > Cyprinodontiformes > Rivulidae > Nematolebias > Nematolebias whitei. Next base: position 8,678,178 of record NC_056500.1, read on the forward strand.
CAAACAGTTCACCAACGACAAGTTCACCAAGGAGGTGGAAAGAACACCTGATATGGAACATCTTGGCATAATGGGTAAAAATAGCAGTGATAACTTGGGTGTTTATAAATGTTTCAAATGGTTAATATTTTCTCTGGACATGTTTTTTTCTTAGTTGTTTTGCTGTTTGATTCTTTTTGAATGTTTCGTTTAGTTCTTTTGCATCCACCTGCAGTCTTTCCAACATTTTATTTTTACTCTTTTCCATCAATTTTTGAGTTTATTTCTGTGACAAAAACAGAAAGTATGCTATTGTAGGACTTCTTAAAACTCCAACTATAATGAAAACATGTCTCTTGCATTCCAGGGCCAATGATTCATGCTCAAGTGGGGGACAAAGTCAAGGTGGTGTTTAAAAATATGGCGTCCAGACCATATTCCATTCATGCCCACGGAGTAAAGACAGAAACTCCTGATGTATACCAAACTAAACCAGGTACAGGGATGTCTGAAACAACAGAAACACTTAGTAAACTTGACTTGGTAAACGTTTTAACATCGGTATTTATTGTTTGGAAGCACTAAAAGACAAAATAAAACTTAAAATGCCTAATTTTACTGTGAATATCTTTACCGCCGTTTTACAAAATTGTGTCTCTATACAACGTGCACAAAATAGAAATCCTTAAAAGTGATTTATGCTGTCTGTCACAGATGAAACTCACACATACACCTGGTATGTGAACAAGAATACAGGACCGACTGAAGAGCAGGAGGAGTGCGCTGTTTCAGCTTACTACTCTGAAGTCGACGTCATAAAGGTGCAACGATAAAACATGACCAGATGAGACAGAAAGATTCATTTAGACTTACAGTTTTTCTCTCCTCTCAGGATCTGTACAGCGGTCTGATTGGTCCACTGGTGATTTGTCGTCGTAGCTGGGCCAGGTGAATGTTTGACTTACCCCAAGCTGCAAAGACCCAACACAATATAATGTTTTTAAACATATTTTTGCACAGTAACAGTAAAAGTTTGAATAAAACTGTATTGTTTGCAGGAGTTTTGGACTAAAGAAGGAAGTAGAAGAATTTGCACTACTTATGTTGGTTTTTGACGAGAATGAAAGTTGGTAAGTGGAAGAAAATTTATTCTGGACATTCTACGCGCTGTTTTCCCACAATTAAAAGATGAAAACAGATATCCTGAATTCAGTCATAAAATTGTTGAGACATAAGTAAGACTCAGAATTTCCATGTTCATCCACCACCACCCCGGTTATTAGTTTTGGCTACACATTGCATTTAAATCACAAAGTATCTGTCAAATTGCAGGTATCTGGATGAAAACATCAGGAGACACATCAGGAATCCTCGTCCAAACTTAAAAGATGAAGAAGACTTTATTGAAAGCAACAAAATGCATGGTGAGACAAAACAAACCCACACAGTCTAGACATACAGGATATTACAATATCTTTATTTACAATGAAGTCCTATAAGTGTTGCATTAATTTTATAGTTTTTGGGACATTATAGTTTTAGACCTGGTATAAGCTAAAAATTATAATAAAAATAAAAATAAATAACCACTAAACAAGTCAATTTACCTTTCAGCAGTTAGTCATTTTTATAATAAAATAAAAATAGTCATTATTTATGTTTTGTTCTTATGTGTTTGTGTGCAGCTGTCAATGGTTATGTGTATGCCAATCTGAATGGTTTGAACATGGAGGTGGGCGATAAGGTGTACTGGTACCTGATGGGAATGGGCAATGAAGTGGACATACACACTGTGCACTGGCATGGCCATAGTGTGGAATATAAGGTACAACACATCAAGCTGATAAATACTGGACACTATCAGATAATCCTAAAATAAAAATCTTAGAATGCATAAATAATACCCTTTACAATATTCTTTACCCTGCAGCTGGGCGGAGGTCCTCATCGTGTAGACTCCTATGAGCTGCTTCCAGCTACCTTCCAGGTAAAACCTCAACAAACCTAAAATTTTTACAGATTTTAGGATTTAGACTCTTTTCTGTGTCTCAGTATTTAAATTTAAAGGGTTCACAAACTTTCAAGCACCACAGTATAAACATCACAAATCTAAAAAATATAAAGTGATGGCATGGAAGCGAAGTAAAAGTACACAAAACCCAACAGGCATGGCATGCTTTCACTGTAGACAAACAGTTACTGTATTTAGCACTGTTAAAAGTGAAATGGTGTAAAATGGTGCAAGAAAAATTATTAGAGATATTACACTTGTGGCTAATTTAAGTTGGGATTTATTACTTCTACTACTGAAAGGGTCAATTAACCAGAATCCTGTTGATTCTTGTTTAGACGGTGAAAATGCGTCCTCAGTTTCCTGGTACCTGGCTGGTCCACTGTCACATCTCCGACCACATTTCATCTGGAATGGAGGCAATGTATACTGTCACTGAAAAAGGTAATGAACCAAACACAACGTTCAAAACACAAATATTAAAAGGTATTGATAAGGGTGCTGTTTTAGATTAAAACTTGTTTTGTCTTTTTTTTTTATGTATCGACAGCAAAGAGAAGTGGACTCTTGGGTTAAACGGACAAAGAAAATAGATTTAACACTAAGACAAGTTAAACATTAATTTATCTGACCAGTTTACTAAATGCTAATCAAAACAACTACTGACTGCTACTGGAACAAATAACCTATCTTTACAAATGTTAAGTAAATTTTAACAATCCAATTTTCCATGTTTAAATAGTGTCAACAACTGCCAATTTGTTGTTTAAAATAAATAATAAAACTTTATTATTTACTACCTACTTTTTTGTATGCTTTCTGAAAGTAAGACAACAGTTTTGAAGAAGACAAATTAGCCTTGTAGTACACAGCTGTACACAGATGTTTTAGTTGAATTCTTAATCAAAGATTATTTTATTTCTGTAGACGGTGTTTCCGTCTGCACATATTGGCTTTTTTCTTTATGACATTATCTTTAACCCTGTATGACATTTTTTTAAATGTCTGTTTTGCAGATACAGTGTACTTTGCTTTTAATTTTTATTTATAGATCATCACACAGCAAACATTAACACAGGGATGAGGGAGCTTGGATTAAAAAGCCCAGCAATTCATTTTTGTTCTAGAACTGGCTCAAAGCAGCTGCCTGTTGGACTAGCTGTTATTCATTCTGGGACATTGCTTTTGAAAACTTTATTTCCTCTTTTATTCTGGGTTTAAATGGCTTTTTTGGATGATTCCTTCCTCCGGTATTGGATGCCGTGCAGCTGGAAGGATTTTAACTGAAACCCTTTCACTTTTGGACATTTGTTATTAAGCGTAACCATGACAACAAGGTGAGCAGCTGATTACCATCTCAAAGCTCAAATATCAAATACAACCCCAAATCCCAAATGAGTTGTAAAGGAGGCGCCGTGGATGCACCTCTGTCTACCTGGTGGAGGTACTCGAGTGACTGACTGCTGAGATCATTGGAGTTGACAGAAAACATGGCTCACGATAACAAGAAGACCAGGACCATCCCCCAACACCTGTAGCTGGTTGTCTACAATGATGAGGAGCATAACAAGCTGCTGAGAGGAGCGGCCATCACTCAGGGAGGAGTTCTGCCCGACATTCAGGTGGTCCTGCTGTCCAGGAGGACCAAGAGACCCTCTGCGTCCAGGTGGATGGATCAGCATCTATGGCCAGATTCTTCAGATCCACTGCGGGAGATCCTTCCTGCCCACAGCCATCAGCATCTATAACAACTCCTAATGAAACCAGGATGATGAGCTACAACATTTAATTTCCCTCTGGGATTAATAAAGTATTTTGAATTGACTCTAGACGTCAGAGCGTAACCTTATTTCTGCAGAACTATCCCAAAAAATTGTCCTTATCATTGTACATTAATGATGCTTGATGTAGAAAATAATATAAATACATTAATCTTTATTTAAATCAAATTATTATCTAAAGGATTCCAGGGTACTGATGGGTTAACTTGACTAAAGCTAGTATAAATGTAGTTTGAAGTGTAACAGATGTTCTTCTGATTCTTATGATTCTTATGATCTTCTTAAGATGTGATATTATTTATGGTTTCATAATGTACAATAATTAAATTATACTGAAGTCAAAGCCCACATCACGTTGATTACATGTAGTTTCCCTAAAGCAACACAGGGTGGCAACGCTGGTGCACAGATTCACAGATACCTTTGACACCAGTAATAGTCATAAAACATGCAGACAGTTTGACTTTTTATAAAGTTTTAAACAAAAGGAAACAAGCTAAGTCTCTTTGATTGACTGGAGATGGATTCAAATAAACAGGAAACCTATTTGTTGCCCACAGAAGGCAGGAACTGAAACATAATCTTTCTTTACTATTTAAAATGACAGATAAGGCTTTATTCTTAACAGAAGATTTAAACGTGTATCAAAACTAGAAACAAACAAGAAATACACAGAGAAATGGCAAATTTAGACTGCACACACACACACCTGCACGCATAGGCACACGTCACTGTGCTGATAAACATTTTTTAAATTAGTAATAATGATGGCGATGGGTAAAGTGTGCACATCATTTTTCCACTGAATTTTTATGTGCTTTAAGGAATGATACCAAAACCACTCCTAAATTTCCTGAATCTAAACTTGTTTTATTTTTCTGAAAGCGGTCCCAAAACTGAAACCCCAGTTCTCTGAATGCTGTAAATGCTTAAAACTGGAGCCTAGTATTCAGTAAACACCAGCACAAACAAAACGGGATTAAAAAAAAAGTAATGAGCCATTTTAGAAGTCACTGACTCAGATAAGAGATTCAAATTCATTTCAAAAGTCAATACGCAGTCTGACAGAGCTCTGAAGATTTTGTAATTTTGTATTTTCATTGAGTGTAAAGATTGTTGAGATTTTATCATTATGGAATATACACTCACACAACAGATATCCCCACCACACACACAATTTTGTTCTCTAAAAAATATTTTTCAACGTGCAGCTGTGTCTAAGCAGTCACCTGCAGTACTCCTGTAGCTGCCAAGGAAATTACTTTTTTCATTCACTCAACCTTTATTTAGACAGGTAACTCCCATTGAGCCTCGAGGACTCATTTACAAGAGAGACCTGATTTCAACAAAGAATGATGACAACAATGGACAACAGCGACAACAATAAACAGTTATACAATTTTTTTTTTTTTTTTACAAACAGGATGGCTAATAAAATAGAAAAATAACAATAAAAAGCTAGATTCTAAGGCGAATGTAGAAAACTAAAAACAGGAATATGTCTGCATTGGTCCCAGCCAGGAGTCCAACAGATCCTTAAAGCCACTTAGAGAGGACAAGTTAGAGAGCTTCAAATCTTTTTGTAAGATGTTCCAAGAAACAGGAGCGGAGTAGGAGAAGGCCCTTTTGCCTAGTTCAGTCCTCACTGAGGGAACACTGCAGGTAATAATGTCCTGAGAGCGCACGCTGTAGCTGCACTCACGCAGAGACATGTAGGAGGAGATATATGAAGGCAGCAGACCAAGAAGTGATTTAAAGATGAAAATGTACCAGTGAGAGAGTCTGCGTGAAGTTAATGTTGTCCAGTTAACCAGTGAATACAGAGTGCAGTGGTGGGTATGATAATCACAACCAGTTATGAATCTTAGTGCACCATGATAGACAGCATCCAACATCTGCAGGGTTCTTGTAGGAGCGTTCATGTAAATGATGTCACTGTAATCAATGGAGGGAAGGAAAGTCACAGATACAAGGCGTTTCGTAGCATTCCGAGTTAGACAGGATCTGTTTCTGAAAAAGAAACCCAGTTTAACTTTCAGTTTCTTTACCAAGTTTTCCACATGGAGCTTAAAAGAGAGATGTGTGTCGACCAAGATACAGAAATATTTATAGGAATCAACAAACTCAGTCGGGACACCATTTTTTTGTGATTATCGTACCCACCACTGCACCCTGTATTCATTGGTTAACTGGACATCATTAACTTCACGCAGACTCTCTCACTGGTACATTTTCATCTTTAAATCACTTCTTGGTCTGCTGCCTTCATACATCTCCTCCTACATGTCTCTGCGTGAGTGCAGCTACAGCGTGCGCTCTCAGGACATTATTACCTGCAGTGTTCCCTCAGTGAGGACTGAACTAGGCAAAAGGGCCTTCTCCTACTCCGCTCCTGTTTCCTGGAATATCTTACAAAAAGATTTGAAGCTCTCGACCTTGACCTCTCTAAGTGGCTTTAAGAATATGTTGGACTCCTGGCAGGGTCCAATGCAGACATGTTCCTGTTTTTAGTTTTCTACATTTGTCTTGGAATCTAGCTGTTTTTTTGTTTTGTTACCTTTTTCCTTTTAGCCATCCTATTTGTTAAAAAAACAAAAAACAAAAAACAAAAACTGTAGTATGAGTTTTTATAACTGCTTATTGTTGTTGCTGTTGTCCATTGTTGTCATCTTTCTTTGTTGAAATCAGGTCTCTCTTGTAAATGAGTCCTCGAGGCTCAATGGGATTTACCTGTATAAATAAAGGTTGATTGATTTGAGGATGAAATCAGAGGAAGAACTGCTGGGACCAACTTCCTATTTGAAATGACAAATAAAGTCAGCTCTGATCTAACCCTTTCCACACTCATATCATAATTATGTGAACTCAGCTGTATTCATTCAGTAACACTAAATCCAATGCAGGAATCAGTCTCTAAACTTTCCAGCAACATCTTCTGCATCTATTCTCAGAGATTCAGTCCAACTCAGTTCAGTTTATTTATATAGCGCCAAGCCACAACAGAAGTTGTCGCAGGGCACTGAACAGAAACATTCCAATACCGTTTAAAAAGCCAGTTAGTAAAGTTATCTATAAGGAAGCCGGCAGATTGTGTTGAATCTTCACTTTGTCGCAGTCCCCCATTTTGAGCAAGCACAAAAGGAGACAGTGGAAAGGAAAAACTCCCTTTCAACTGGAAGAAACCTTCAGCAGAACCAGGCTCAGAAACATCTGCTTCGACCAGCTGGGGTTTGAGAGAACAGGAAGTAGAAACAAAATCAGAATGAGAGGTCCGGGTGTCCTTTCTATTGGAGGAAAGACAAAGTAAAACACATGTTAAAGATAGAAATCATTACAAATACAAACAGGTGGAGGAGAGCAAGTAAAAACAGTGGCAGAGCGAGGAAATGTGGTCAGTTTGTCCTCTGGCAGTCTAAGCAGCATAAGTAAGGCTGATGGGGCTCAAATAACGCTGCAGGACACATTTTAAAGAAAACGTACGAGAAGGTCAACCTTTCATGATACTGGAACCGGTTCATTTTGTTATAACTATTTGATCATAAATAGGAAAATACATTTTGGTTTGGTTAAAAAGGGATGGAGTCATGCTCAACTCAACACGATGCTTTAACAAAACACGACGCAACTTTTAGCTTTGCCTTGGCAGACCTCATGAGGAACAGTTCTTGTACTTCTCAGAGGCCGGGCTTACAAATCAAATGGTGATTGATTGATTTGGTGGTTTCAGATTTGAGTTCATATTCTTTTTATTTCTATTAGGCAATTGTTAATCTCCAACTTGTTACATTTATTTGATTCTAAGTGTTTGTACTGGTGCTGAAATCAAATTTGACTTGTTCAGCTCAGTCATCAGGGGACACGGTGAGAAGTGTAGCAATCTTTAAGTGGAATGAAAGGAGGCCTCTCTGATTCTCCCCTTTATTTCCAGTTGTAAAAGAGCTTTTTGCTTTCTACCAATATTTTTCTTTTCAGTTGGAATTAAAGGATTTAAATAATCTGCTATGAGGAAGGCCTGCGTGTTTTGATCAATACAAACATACTTCATCATGTCAGAGCATTGTTTCTGTTTTACAGATGGATGGTGAAACGTGTTTGTTCTGGCTTGGCCTGGCCCGCGGGTCTTTTAGGACAGATTGGCTGTGACATCAGATTGGTAGAAGCAGATGGTTGGTAGTGCCTGTGGTCAAAGCTTTCTTCAACACTAGTCTCTGTGGGCAGATTTGACAGAAGCTTAATTAATCATTCGATAATTGCAGAGGCGCTGCAGACAGGCATAAACTCCAAATTTAAGAGGTAATCTTCTGACTAATACCTTGTGAAGGCATTTCTTACCACTTTCACACACTCTTGCTTGTCTCCCACACATCCAAATCTGGATTCACCAAATTAGAGCTGTACAGTAAGACAGACGTTTTAGAGGTAAAACTCAACAACAAAACAGATGTTTATTGGAGGCTGTGCCCCCTGTGAAACTTCACATTAAAAACAGCAGCTGGTTCTTGGATGTAGATGGAGTCTATAAGACGTGCAAGTCAGACTGGATGAATAAAGATGCGATTATTCAGATTGTTTTTTTTTTCTAAAACACCATAGCTGGATTTTTGAGCATCCTCAACAAAACAGTTTCCCAAATATCAGTTCAAGGGAAAATGAAAAAATAAAAATCAGTGAAGGTCACGAATTATTTTCAGATGATGCTACAAAATTCAAGGATTCAAGGTTCTTTATTGTCATTTGCATCACATGTGGTACATGAGGTGGAATGAAATTGTGTACACAGGGTCCCAGTTACATCCGACAACAGCAAGAATATAAAGTGTAAAAAGAAAGAGTAAACAAGGATCTAAGATATCAACTAAGATATGTGCTAAACGAGCGTCCAACGGTACGCTAAATAAATCTAAGATATACACCAGTCACTGATAGTGCATACACCGAACAATAGCAGCACAATTCTCATAGGTTCTGTATGAGTGTAATCTACATGCTTCATTCAAGTGGAGTCAGGCTCGAAGCCCCAAAACTAACATAAGCATGCAACAAAAATACAGAAACAAGGTGCCAAAAATGAAAAAGAAATACATCTACAGCAGCATGGTTCTACTGGCAGAGTGGTTCTGCCAGTGAGGTAATCTGAGCAACATGGTCCAGTTAGCAGCATGATACTCGTAGCAGGGAGGTTCAATTAGCAGAGAGGTTTCTCTTAGCAACATTTGCACCATGGTACTGTTAGCGGCGTGGTCTTGTTAGCAGCATTAGCAGGTTTTGTTAGCAGGCCCTGTCAGCAGCTTGATGATAATAAGGACCACAGCAGCTGCCCTCCAAGACAGCCCTCCAGAACTGGGTCCAGTAGATTGAGAACATCCAAGGTTTCCCCGCAGAACCCAAAAGGTCCATAGAGTTTGGTCCATGCAGGCAGATGGGTGATCATGGAGACAGGCGCCATGACAGGACTGAGCCCGAGTCTGGAAGGACTGAACCATGATGGCAAGATGGCAAGGCAGCGACAGAAAAGTACACAAGTGTGTCACAGTCATACCCGTACTATGGATGTGCATCGTAGGCGCAAAAAAAAGTTAAAGCAAAAGCGACAGGAACATAAAAAGTTTGAGGTCACCGAGAGCCTGGGAAGCTGAGCGTCACCATCTTGATCTTCTTTGAAAAATTTAAATGAAAGAAAATTAAATTAAATGAAAAATGAAAATTTCATACGAAGAAGAGCAAAAAGCAATTAAGTAAGTAAGTACCAGTAAGTAAGTAAGTAAGTAAGTAAGTACCGGTAAATAAGTAAGTAAGTAAGTACCGGTAAGTAAGTTAATAAGTAAGGGTAAGTAAGTAAGTACTGGTAAGTAAGTAAGTAAGTACCGGTAAGTAAGTAAGTAAGTAAGTAAGTAAGTACCGGTAAGTAAGTAAGTACGTACAGCAAGTAAGTAAGAACCGGTAAGTAAGTAAGTACCGGTAAGTAAGTACGTAAGTAAGTAAGTAAGTACCGTTATGTAATTAAGTAAGTAAGTTAGTTAGTAAGTTAGTTAGTTAGTTAGTTGCTACCATACGCTTGTGGACACTTGGGTACCTGCTCTTTAGGAAACACGAGCAGAGAAATAAACTGATGATGCAACTTAAGATATTTTTCTTCAGATTTCAAAAATACAGCTTTGGTTTTGGTGGAAGCACACAAATGCTTTAAAGCTTTGCACATACTGCACAATGTCAAAGGTAAATGTATTTTTTTGCAGAATAAATAAAAAATGAATGTAAAAGTCAGAGCACTGAAACCTGCAAACTTGTTTTAAAGCAGCAACTAAAATTTACACACGTGCAACTTTCCAATCAGTTCTTTGGGATTTTTACACTTTTCTCCATCACTCAGAGTGCATGGCTCACCAGATGGTGTTTTATATTTTGTTTTTTGTTTGCTTTAGTCAGATGCTGAACTTGTTGCAATAAATTAACCTGTAAACGGGTTCGTGTTGTATGTTCCTTTGTTTACAGAGCAAAAACTGATCATTGGATTAGAAAGTGGAAAAAAAAGAATAGATTTAATTTTGAAAGATATTGGTGCACTTGTGCTCAAACCAAAGTAATTAAAAAAGATTTCATTTTAGATTTGGACAAACGAGCACTTGTGGCAACAAACAAACTGATGAGATGAGTTTGTTTTTACCGTAGCTGGGGAAGTATCGATTCCACTAGGCTAAATCTGCAAAAAGTACAAATATTGGAGAAATAATTTTCTTCATATTTTGGGGCTTTAATTTTTTTTTATTGCTAGAAACATCTTCAGTATGTGTGTATTTTCTGAAGTCAAATCATAAACATTTATTATGAAGTGATTCTGATTAAGGATGAGCAAATAAACCAACTTTAAAAGAGAATAAAGAGATTTCAACAGATTTAAGTAGAAAATGATGATAGATTTTTTTCCCCCCATGCTTTAGACTGTAGCTACATCTCTGAATAACATGCTTTATTGAATTTATTTTTGAAAATTTGAATTTATTTTTATGCAGTGTTTATCAACTTTCAATTTTACTGCAATTCACCTGAAAAAAATTGAATCTCATTTATTGGAGAAACTCATTTGCCCTTCATGTTTTATATTTTTAGACATGTTAAACTACACTTGTCTTGTTTCACAGTTATTTGGTTCAGGATTAAAAAATAAATAAATAAATCAGCTCATGTTAAATGGCCACAGAGTCCAAAATAAGAAGAAATAAACAACAAACTGTCCTTAAATTAGATGAGTTGTTAATAAAAGCAACAATTTATGATGATTATGTCTATTTGGTCTTTGAGTATTCTTTGTGTGTTGTTTTTGTTTCAAAATCCTAATTTGGTGTGAAAAGCAATAAAGAATGTAAAACTTGCTTTAGGTGATTTAGAATTACATTTATTTTTCACTGGCTCCTGGGTGGTACTGACATCAGACTGAAGGAAACACATGCATGTAATACACAATATTTCCAATGATGGATCATTAGTTTTCTGTCTGAGCAGGTAAAAATGCAAAACATGTTGGGAATACTGGAAATTGATGACTCCCTAGAGGTTAAAGAAAGGATTATAAAACACAATGAGGAAAAATGTACATTTAGTGGACCAGAAGCAGATTTTAGATCCTGCAGCCTGATCGTGTTTCATCCTTTCTCTTGAACAAAACCTTTTAAAATCCTTAATCTTTATAACAGTTTTCTTTGTTTGAAATAGTTCCAGTTTTAAAAAAAATGATAACTTTATCGTATCTTTCATTTATCATTAACCAGATTGCTTCACTGAGCTGAAAGCTAAAGTATTAAGAGTATTTTGTGTCTGTTTTGTATGGTTTGTGTGTTTATCTGGCGTGTTTAGTTGTTTTTTGTTTGCAGTCGTTTTCCCTCAGTCACGCTTGTTTTCACTTCTGAGCTTCAGTTCACCTGCGTCTGCTAATCAGCTCAGCTGTTCACACTCACTAATCAATCCCCCAGTATAAATGCTTGTCAGTCTGATCAGCTCATGGGCAATATTGATTTGTGTTTATTTTTCACAGTTAGGACCTTCTGCTAAACCACAAATGTGACAGCCAAGTGAGCTTTGTGTAAAGAAAACACTTTTGAATATGTTTAAATGTTCCTAAAATTGTCTTTGCTTGAAATGTAACAATATCAGATAATTTTATTATAAACCAATTCTTATAAACTCCAGTTTAAAAGACTAAACAACTACAATAGTATTTTCCCCTTTAAAATATTTAAAAAATGCCTACCCTATGTAGTACTCCGCCCCTTGCACAGTGATTGCAGGACATGGGCACCGGCGACCCCCGTGACCCAAAATGGAAGAAGCGGGTAAAGATAATGGATGGATGGATGGATGAAGCTGTTTTAATAATAAAATAATATATAAAGCTGTTTTTCTTGGTTCGTGTCTTGGAGCTTATTGCAGTTTTTTCTTTTCACATTTTATACTTTTGTTGGATGTAACTGGGCCCCCGTGTACACAATTTCGCCATGTGCTACGTTTGACAAATAAAGAATCATGAATCCTTAATTTTTTTTTAGTCATCTGCTCAGTGCCGGGATTTGGGTAAACTTCAAAACACTACGTAAGACAGATATTACATTTTCCTGATACATTTCTTCCCAGAATACAGTACAAGCTAACTATAGTACTAATGAGGTGTTTGATTACACCTTTCAGTTCTTGACACTGATTATTATTTTTTTAAAGCTGTAAAACTGACTTTACTCACTTGCATGTTGAGTGGCTCAGCTGAGGGAACACAAGATGGATCTCAAACAAACTTCTAACTTGCATGTGCACACAAAGTTTTTCAAAATGTGCATTTCATCAAGGTATTAACGGAGCAAAACACCTGCAATCGCTCCTACTAAATAACCTGAAAAGTATTTTTATTGTTTACCTCAGTCTGTTCACATCAGACTTCATATTGGATTTGAAATAAAACAGCACTCAGACGGAACAGTCCTCAGACTCTGCACATTTAGCTGTTCATTGTGTGTGTGTGTGTGTGTGTGTGGGGGGGGGGGGGGGGGGGACTATACTGGATGCACAAACGTTTTTTTATAAAGACGTTAAACCCTTTACCTCATAACAGTTGAAGTTACCAGGGAACTTTTACACAGAGAAAAAAACAGTTATGCTTAAAACATGCTGGTATTTTATGATGAAAATGTTTCTGCGTTCTGTTTTCTGTGGGGCAACACGTCTGTGACATGACAGGAACAGAGACACAAATAGTAATCATAATCAAATCCAAGTATTTTTATTTCCCAACTTCGCATTTAAAGCAAAGTAGGAAAGTGAGAAACCACAAGTGCAGAAAAGTAAGCAGAATGAAAACTGTGGAAATGTGCAGGTTGAAAGTTGACCCTTTTTTTAATGAGATGCTTTAAAATCTTGTTTTATCTTATTTAATTTACAAGTGAGATTTAAAAAAAAGTTGCTTCTATGAATAAATTTAAACATTTTTTTTTTTTCTTTCTCCCCAGACCATGAGACTGAGTTAATTATAACTAATCTAGTTTGGCATAAATTTCCTCATTTAAACATTTAAAAAAAAAAAGCTCTATTTTTTATTTTTATTTTTCCGTCTTTTAAAAAAAATCTAATTTTGATTTCCAGTTATATTTAGTCGTGGAGCTGAAATGTCCTGAGCAGAATAAATGCTACATCACATTCATTAGGTTAAAGTGTTTGCACAACTAAAAACTAACAAGTAACTTGTTCAGATTTGCTTAACAGAAAAAAAATATATTGTACCATTTTTGAACTTATTGAAAACTGAAGTCAGTTCTTAAAAAAACAAAACAACTGTTAAATAATCCAGTTCTGAAGTTTAACAGTAGCTTTCCAAACATACTGTGTTGCAATTCTTCAATGTGGGTTTGCACTCAATGTAAACAAACCACTGATTGTTATGCAAACTTTACAAATATGAGCATAAATTCATAGAAATATATATTAAAACCGTCTGATTCTCAAACCCAAACTGCTCTTCCATGGATGTCACAATCAGTGATTTATTTTCAGTCACTTTAAAAAAAAAAAAAAAAAAATACGTGGTAATGAGCAGCCATTCACACATTTTGCTTACAACTTTTTTAAAGTATTAATGGTTTTATGAAAATAAATTGCAGAATTAATTTCTTACTTTATAACATTATTTTTGACTGGTCTTTGTGACTCTGCAATGAGTACCTATCAAGTATAAGACTTTTTTTGTTGTTTTTGGTTTTTATTTTTGCTAAAATTATCTTTCAAACTGAAAAAAAGTTTTGTGTACTTAAAACCTTCTTAATTATTTGTTAATAAAACTGCACATACAGAAATGTGTCTATTTTGTGCACAAGCGTCTTGAATTCCCATTAACACTCAGCCAGGCCACAAAATGAAAGAAGTGTCTCTTTTTGCTCCGAGCGCAGAGAGAATTAAAATGGAGCAATCAAATATTTCTAGATAAGAAACTTTTGTTCATTAGTATGGAAGTATAGCTGTGGTTTTACTTCACACTGAATGTTTTAATCAAACTAATCTAAAAGGCTGGAAAACAGTTTCATTTCAAAAACAAAGTTTTTTATTTTTAATAATTTTTTTTGTCTGATATTCTTCAACAAGAAGCAAAAGGTGGAACATTTCAGGTTTTAAAATAGCTGTAATTTTAATTCATTACATATTTACATAAAGACTGTTAATCGGCTGCGAAACACCATTTCTAGATTTACATTAAGCTGTTTTATTTATTTATTTATTTTTGTATTAGCTTACATATAAATTGCATCTTATGCACAGACTTTCAGAAGGAAAGGGAAAAAATAAAAAGTAAAATAACTGAAAATAAATATTAAAAGAGCAATTTAAAATGAATATGAACTTGACGTGGCTGCACGGTGGCTCAGTTGATAGAGCGGTTGCCTCTCGGTGAGAAGGTTGCCAGATTATTATTATTTTTCCTCACCAGCTCTCTAACGTGGTGCACCCATTCCTCCCCGCTCCCTGTTCTCCTTCTGTGAATCAGAACAGCTCTTTTTTTTTTTTTACACAAATCTTATGAAATGAAAACTACTGTTTTGGATCAGACCAACTGGACTTTCGACGTAAATTACATTTTTTTTTTTTTCAACAAGGCGACAGGGTCCTGGAGAACCCTCATCTGCTCGGACGACACGCATGCAGCTGGATATATCTCTGGGGGTGATGTGTCTATCTCATCTGTTGATCGAGGACGCCGAAGAATAAGGTAAAGATGATGGATGGATGAACTTCACTTCATTTTGAGTTGGTCTTGAACATGTTTTATCAATACGTATTTTTTTTTTTTTTTTGTGAATGCAGCACTTTTCAAACCAAATGTCTCTGTTCTATGAGTATCTTCTTAGTGTAACAAATATTTTGGTGCATGAATCCACATTCAACTCATTAGATTATGAGTTAAGAGAAAGAGAAGATTAACATGACAAGTCAGAGTTTCTTTATTGTCATTCGCACCTCATGTGGTGGAGCGAAATTATGTACACAGGGTCCCAGTTACATCCAACAATAAAATGTAAAAGAAAAACAGATGATGTCAGAGGATGTTCTCATCCTACAAAGCTGAGTCAAAGAGAAGGTTTTGATGGGCTGTGAATGAAGTGAGATTTGTCAAGTATTCCTGGATGGTATCAACTAATCTTTACAAACATTCACTGTAACACATTTGCATCCAATACTGGTGCAATTAATATGAATCACTGACCGGGGCTGTATATTATAAAGAAAAGCTGTTCGATAAAACCCAAACAAACGTGATCAAATATATTGTGCTTTTCTGACTTTCAATGTGGATTCTGATATTTCTAAAGTCAAGTTGTTGCCACCAAATTTATGTTTATTTTTCTTTTGACTTCTCCCTTCTTTAAGGGCCACCACAGCGAACAAAGTCCCACGAAGACCTGGCAATTATTTTTACACTGGATGTCCTTCCTGATGCAACCAGACCACCGAGCTACCACAGCCCTCTGTGTGGAGCAGAGAGCTGCCATGTAGTGCACTCGGGGGAGCAGATGGTGGGGGTTAAGGGCCTTGCTCAAGGATCCAGAGTGGGGCAAATGCAGGTGGAGGCAGGTGGAGGTGCTTCACCTATCCCATAAACATTTTGATGTTGTCGGTACTGGGAGTTGACCCAGTGATCTTCCAACCACGCCACCACTCCCCTCAAGTTGTTGCCACCAAATGACCTGTAATAACTGACAACCAATGAAACCCAGTATCTATCTATTACACATCACAGAGATATTACAATGTGGATCATTTGTTTTTTTCCTAAATACCAAAATCCAATTTAAAATCCATTAAGATTTTCATTTTTCACTTTTCAGAGGGCATGTGGTCAGGCTGCAGGCTGGGAATCCAAAGATCCACGTAATTACAGTTTGAGGAATGTCCAAGGCTGAAGTCGTTTTCTACTAAAAGTCCCAGGCACTCTTTGTATTACTACAGTTTTTCTCAAATCCCACAGCTGAAGCATAAAATGGGCTTTACCTTCAGTATTTTTATTTCTAAAAATAAGGTGCCTGCTTCCAATGCATGGACCGAGCAGACAAAGAAGAAAGCTGGTTTATCACCTCACACACAGGCAGCGCGCCCAGCCGCAGATATTTACTTTACCATCAGTTTAGAAGAGAAAGTATACATTAGTTTGTAATTTTGAAGAAAATTAAGTTCATACTTGAAGTTGTAGAAAATTACTTCCATTATTCTGTCTATTAAATAAAAGTCCAACAAATTGGAGTTGTAAATTTTTCATGATATTGTTTTATTTTACAAAACACAACATCAGTCAATGAAAAATACATTATTTTATCTGAACAAATACCAGCCAGAGCTACTGGGCGATTACTTGATAAACATGCCAAGTCTTTCTGAATATCTAAAGCCGATCTAATTACCTCTGCTGGGTGTAAACTTTACAGTTTTTATTAATTTTCAATAAAACGGTGCTGAATAAACAAAACTCTGCATGTATTTGTTGGTGCAAACAATGTTTTATTTGACTTATCTTGCCACTAACAAAAAACTCATTAACCAAAATCTGCACAAAAGTACACAGAGCGAGAAACTGTCGGCATCATCCAAAGGAGACCAAATAAAACCTATTACTGACCACTTCCAGTGCCGTGCACTTTTATTATTTTTTAAACGGTTATATAAAAAAATGCAAACCCAGCTTTCATGTGAACTTTCAACAGCTGCACACTGAGAGCTGGAGGAACTTTGAAGTTGCAAATTTATTTTTTTAAGCAGAAAATATTTAAATCACAAGTGTAACTTCATTATACACAATCTCTGCATGGTCAAGAATGTATTTTATATATTCTGCTCACGTCTCCACTGGTTGGGAGGACAGTGAGCGTTAGTCTCACAAGGATTAATTATACATCCCCCAAACTATAATAAAAATCTGTCTGTCAGCTGATCTTTGCTGCATGTGTTCATAATGCAAAGGTTTTCTTTAACTGCATCCAGATGTGTTGATGGATGAAATTTGTTTTTAGAAAACATGAGTTTAGTCAAACATAGAAGGTCATGGGATGCATTCGTGTTTCTCTAATGTTTAATAATCTGGACACTGGGCTCTGCTTTCCTCTGCAGTCTTGAGCAGCATTGCAGGACACCTCTTCACTTGCTAACACTTCCTCACTGGCCCTCTTTAAAAAGGAGGTAGCAAACTTTTCTAGTGCTACTTCAAAACAGTTTTGTTTGTGCAAATTATAAAGTCTGTGGAGACTTTTGATGTTCTGTGTCCAACTCCTTTCCTCTAACTTCCATTGCTAACAAACTAATGCTCCCCAGCTGCTTTGGGTACCTGAATCGTGCTTCTCTTAGCATCTGATTAAGATAAATATGTTAAAGTAGATGAAAGTAAAGCAAAGGAAACTAGACGCAAACCCCATTAGCTATAACACGTCAAATGGTCTGCATTTTTTTTTGTAAACATGCACTTTGAGATGTTCACCTATGACTTAGTCCCTCAAGATGCCCAATAATACCAACTTTAAAAAGTATTTCATAATATCAGACTGGCTTCTTCACAAGGATGTTGGGATTTTTTTTTCCCTTCATGTGTAAAGCTTCCCCTACCTTGAACTTTATATTAATCAAGCATTTAAATATTTTGCTACATGAGTTGACCGTTCAATCTCTAACTACCCTGTATAGATACAATGTTTGAATATTTACCTTTAAAATGCTTTGTGACTTATTCAGCAGCAGCCAGACGGTGCAAACTTCCACTGCTGAGCAGGACTGTGTGAGGAGTGATCGCTCCAAGATGTATGTATATATATATGTATATGGGTAAATGGGAAATGACACGAGGAAAACTGAGAAACAGAAACATGATACTAAATAAAGATAACAATGAAGTACAAAAATACAATTGGAGCCCAATTGATTTGTCAAAAAGTAGTCTATATTGTTTTCCTTTTTCTGTAATGCTAATTTACCAAAATAAAGTTGAGTTGAGTTGAGTTGAGTTGAGTTGGATAAGGATGTAAACTGGCAGGAAAATGCATCACAGAACCCGAAAGATAAAGAACCACAAAGAAAATAAGAGTAAGATAAACTCAAGGAACTGAATAAAAACAGACTATGACAACATTGTGTGTATGCACGCGTTGCCAACTGTGACTCTGAAGGTAAGGAAGCCAGATGTTGTCTTTTTCACTAAACATTAGGATTTGCTAACTTTCCAAACCTGTGACAATCTACCACAGAAGTAGTTTTCTCTTAGATGGTGGAGAGAGAGCAGCAAGCTGAATATGAAGGAATCCAGCAACGTTCAGTCAAGTCATCTGGACAGATTCTTTTTTTGTTGAGAGACGTTTCCCCCTCCATCGTCAGTCTGAGGAGTCACAAACTGTTTTCCCTTGGACCAACCAGTTTGCTGATGATAAGATGGTTTCTGGGGGCCGTCGACTCCTCCCAGGCAACACAGCCAAAGTGGTTCAAGACATCAAGGTTCATGCTCAATAATCCTCAATAATCATAAAATATGAAATGATGTATTGTGCAACGCAACGAGTTTTACTGGTAATATGGTGTTTTTTTGTTTTTTTAAATCACTCCTACACCAACAGACAACCTTCATAGGTGATGGTGGGGTGTGGGTGCTCAAACAAAAAAGGAGAGAATTGGAGGTATTGACCAAAACAGAATAATTTGCTTGTATGAGCCTGTTTGGAAAATCAGTTGTATTTTTAGACAACACCTTAAAAAGTTCAGCAGCTTGGCATAATGTCATCTTAAAATCAATAAATCACAGAACGGAGCATAGCTAATCCTTTAATAAGCCCTTTTTATTTTTACCTTAACTAGATGATTTAACAATAAAATGTTTGATCAATTGAAAAGCAAGTCAAACATGGAAGTAATTTTCATCCAGAGAAGCTAAAAACATGTTTGACACTCATAACAATTTATATAAGGTTTAACATTTCTGCAATGTTCCTGAATTCTGTTTTTATGCTTATCAGAGAGTTCTGCAGGAGTCGCTGATTAATCCTCCAACCCACTCTGAGTTTATCTGTGTTTGGAGGTTATTTCTTATCTTGTATGATGGTGTTCTGATTTGCAAGGACACACTGAGGAATGAGGGACTCAATAACTCATGCCCTGATCAACATGCTAAGGGTGAAAATAGATCTTTATTTATATTTACAAACGTTTTATGTTGCTCCACATATTGATCTAAGAGTGCTTTCTAATGTTGAAAGTTTCCTTCATCTGTTGCCGTTTTAATCTTCTAATTCAACAAAAGCTCCGAGGATGAATCAATAGTTTATTGAAATATATAATAAATATACTAATACTCCCAGTTTTAGTTCCAGATTAAATCTGAGTGACATTTAATCATGGGATTTTTTTTCTTGTTAGATGATGTTTGCTAAATAAAACGGATATTTAAAGGTTAAGAAAATGCCACATGGTACAATAAGCCTCCTGGGTCTTCAGATTTATGAGCTGGATGTTCTAAAAATGTTTCATAGTGTTGAAAGTTTTTTTTTTTAATTAGCTCTGTTCTTTTCAGAGAACCTGCCTAGATGACTTTTTGCAGTCATATTTTATTGCAAGTATATTTTAATGATCCTGGCCTTGACATGAAGGTGAATATAGCAACAGATTGTAGAAACTGCACGCAAGCGTTATTGCACATTTTTAGTATTTAAATTGTATATGGGTCTTTTTAATTTTAAAAAGTTTGAAAAGACTTTGGACTCCAAGAGACCTTCTGTCCCAATTACGTTTTAGGACAACCATTTGACCATTTGTCATGAAAGTTGGACCATTATTTTGGAAAATGAATGAATGATCCCACTCAACTGAAACGGCCCTCAAATGATATTTTTGATGCAACGTGACGCAGGTAAATGTTCTGTGCTGCTTATGTTGGACCTGACGTCAGCTTTTGACATGTTTGATCATCTGAACTTGCTAGATAGGCTGAGAAGTTGGGTTGGTATTCAGCTTCTGCTTTGAAATGGTTGTTCTCTTATCTGAAAGATCAATCTTCTTGGCTACAAGTACAGATCCCATTCCTGTCCTGTTCATTTTGGTGTTCCACAGGGCTCTGTTTTGGGGCCATTGTTGTTTCTGCTCCCTCTTGGTCTGATACTTTCATCTTTTTAAGGATATTTCCTATCATTGCTATGCTGATGATATCCAGTTGTATATCTCTTTTCTTCCTAATGAAGTTTCAAAACTACACATTTTACTTAACTGTCTGGAGTCTTCTCCAGCAAAATGGAGAGAAAACTGAAATAATAATCTTTGCACCAGGAAAAACAACTGTAATGATAAAGCAGATTCTTGTGACTCTTGGATATTTTGCTAAATCTTTGGTTAGAAACCTTGGGATAAACGATGACTCAAGTTTTACTCTTGAAACTCATGCAAAGTGTCTGGTTCGTTCCCGTTTCTTCCAATTGCGAAATATTGCCCAGCTTAGCCGTACTGTTTCTCATCAAAAATTGGAAATCTTAATTCATGCTTTTGTTTTGTCTCGCCTAGATTTTTGCTGTGCGCTGTACACATGTTTAATCAAAACCTCCCTAGACTGATAGCAGTCTGTACAGAATGCTGCTGTTAGACTCCTAACTGGATCTTCAAAATTTTGTCATAACTCCACTTCTAAAGCAACTCCATTGGCTCCCAGTTCATTATCGAGTGGATTTCAAGGTTTTTGTTTCGACTTGGCGTGCTCTGCATGGACAGACACCAATTTACATCTCAGAACTTTTACATCCCTACACCCCGACCAGGGCTTTGAGGTCCTGTGATCAAGACCCGCTGATTGTCCCCCAGACAAAACTAAAAACTAAAGGAGACAGAGCCTTTTCTTTTGTGGCTGCAAGACTCTGGAACTCCCTTCCTCGTACTCCTATCAGCAGACTCAGTGGCTTCTTTTAAAGACCAGCTAAAAACTCATCTCTTTAAATCTGCTTTTGCTTAAATTTGCTTTGTGCTTTTATTTTGTTTGTTGAAGCACTTTTTGAGTTTTATCTTCAAGTGCTATATACTTTTTTTTACTTGCATTTAAAAAGTATATTTCTGTAGTTCTTAATACAATCTTTTATGGAAGGCAAAACATTTTTTTATTATGTTCAAATATTCCCACAAGTTAAACCATGCAAACACTACAAGTTCATGGTTCAACATTGGAGAAATGCTGTTGCACTAGATTAAAACGTCCTCCCTGTTATGATGCATGCAGAAACACAGAGACAAAGCGTTGTTTTTAGGATTACTCCTTTCCCTGTAGTTCACAAAAACACGGGTGACTTTGGTTAAGCTTCAAGGCCCAAATGGCTGACACCAACTTCACCTGATGTTGCACAACAATAACTCTTGAAAACAAAGGCCTTCAACTTCAATAGCCATCCATAAATCCACGGATTAACTTCATGAACGGTCCAGTCGTTGCCTTGAAGCTTTTATTCCAAAACATTAACCAAGACTATGTTCTTCTTCACTATAAATTACTCTTCTCACTGCAGCGTCTTTTCCATGGGGCTGTGCTTTTGGCACACTGAGCACAATAGTAAACACTGCTCGCACACCTCCCTTTATGCTCCTCTCCGCATAAGGTTGGTGCGCCATAAGATTCTAAATTATGTTTATATTAACTCAGACGGAGAAGAGCATAAATCCTGAAATTTATTACGATGTGAAAAGGCAGGAGTACGCAGAGCTCTGTAAAAAACTAATGGAAAATTACTAGACTGGTCATAAATAGTTAACATAAAATACGATGAAAGAAACTTGCATCTTCAACATGCAAATAGGATTTATGTACTAGCTTGTTTTATTTAATTTTAAATAAATGCATAAATGATTTTGCACAAGCAGACAAAGTGTAATTTGTCAGCCTTCGGCCAGCACTGCCCTAATGTTGAAATGTTTTCACTCAAAGTAGAACAAAAACCAAACACATGCTTTTGGAATGAAGCTCCAGGATGCAGGCTCACTATATATAATCTGGTCATCGGATGCAAACCATGGACCACTCGATGAAAGGAGTTTGTAAACACAAACAGAAAACTCCCAGAGAGGAAAAACAAGACAATGTTTAGACTCTGTTGCTCAGAGCATTTTGATAACGCACCCCGAATGTGAGAAGAGCTCATGAATTTTGCATGAGGTCTTATGACTCCATTAAAGTGTGATATATGCAACTTTGCGTTAGCTAGCATGAAACGATGCAGTTTAATGCGGCTTAAAAGTATTTATCATGTTCACTTCAGGGCGTGCGACCATTACGGTGGGGCTGTTTGAAAGTTAGACAATGACTAAAGGAGTATTTTTACACCTGAAGGTTTAAGATTTTTAGAAATGCATTTAAACGCTCTTGTAAAAATGTTTAAAGATATTTAAAAGCACATTAAATATAAATATCTAACAAAATGATATGAGCTAGAATGATTTTAATTTGTCGAAAAGCTTTTTTGGGTACTATTAAAAACGACATGTAAAACTCGATGCTCCAAAATCTATTAAATAAACTAATTTGTGTTTAATTGTCGAAATGAAAAAAAAAAAAAAAAAGATTTCTAGAGAAATCACATACTTCATTTAAATGGATATTTTAAAACAATTGATGTATTCAGTTCTTCCCCAGAGTCGGTCACTGAGCAAAACAAAAACAACTCAACTGTACAAACTCTGTAATTAAAGTTAATTTCACGCATCTGCAGTTTGTGATCCACAAGACATTGCAGCATTAATCATAATTAGCTTAGACGATCAAATGCCCACCAGACCTATCTATCAGCAGGCCACCTCTGGCCCTGATGCCAAGCAGTGGGTTGATGACTGAGCAGGTCAGGAACAGGAAACTCTGACAAATCCAACGCAGCTGGTAAAAGAGACGGGCAGTAAGGACTTCAACTGTTTCCAGTCCAGCATCCACCTGCTCCAAAACATCCACTGGGATACAGTGCTCCTCCAGACAGACAACTTCCACTTGCTTTTCTGTAGCTTTTGCCCAAATGCTGCCGAATAACTGACACCTAGCTTTAAAATCATTCACCAGGCACAGGCGTTCTTGTCTCATTACAGTCAAGCTTCCTGTTTGTTTGCCCATCATTCACATAATACTAGACAGCACAGAGAAACTGATTCGACACACAAGCATGACATGAATGTAACAGAGCACAGGTTTACTTACGGTTCCTAGAGTTTCCAAGAGCAGAATGGGAGGAAGATCTTTCAGTTATCAGGCTCCTCTCTTGTGGAACCAACTTCCAGTTTCTGACACATTGTCCAGTTTTAAGACTGTGCTTAAGACTTTCCTTTTAGATAAATCCTATAGTTAGGATTGGCTTGTCACGCTGCTATAGGCTTAGAGTACTCAAGACAAATTGTCCTCATTTCTTAAAATTAATCGTTACAAATGAATAGCTTTCATTTGATATTATTTTTATCTTGACATGTGATTCTCAACCTGCCGTTGTGTATCTGTTCCTCTCAAACTCAGCCAGTCGAAGCAGATGGCCGCTCGTCCTGAGTCTTTCTGCTATGGTTCCGTCCTCATGGAGTTTTTCCTTTCCACTGTTGCCTTCATGCTCGCTCAAGATGAGAATCTGCGATGAAGTTAAACTCAAAGAAGTTTGCTCCTCAGATGTTAACTAACTTTTTATATATACCAGTATGAATGTCTGAGTGTGCTGCTTGTGGGACTCAGTTTGTTTGGTGGCTCCTCAGACTGAAGAAGTCCTTTGGATGAAGGACGAAATGTCTCAGAAAAAAAAAAAAAAGAAAAAACATCCAGATGACGTGACTGAACATTGTTGGATTTTTACCTGGATTATTGTGCATGAACTTTGATGAACTGAATAGATGTAACCTTGGAATGAAGCTGAGACATACAGGTTTGAGACAGTTTCATCTATTTCACAATAAACTGATGTATACTTTTACTGACCCTTTCAAGAATGTGAAATTTTAAACTTTCTCTTTTACATCACTTACATTTAGTTAGAAGGTAAAGATTTCTGGTGAGCAACATTTCCTGCTGCATGAAGAAAAGTCAAAATTATCTTTTTAGGTCACAATAATAGAATAATAAAGACATCTGACTATTCTTTTCTATAATCAGTAGTAAGTAATAGTGTAAATAGTGTACAGTTTTCACAGCACTGGACAGTTTTTTAATTAAATTTCTGAAATTCTGGATGGTAAACAGATGGATTTCCTGAGATAAAAGGCGTCTGACTACATTTAATCTACCGGTCAAAGAGAATAAGACTTGACAAGATGGGAATGAATGGCTTCAGTCATAAAGCTGATTTAAATCCATCATCTTGGAGTTGTTTGGAAGCTAGGTGAAATATTTTGTTGTAGATCTGCATCTAGAAGATGTTTATCACTCATATCTGGATGATTTAACGCCTGCAGGCATGAGCAGATGGTTTTGTTGGTACCCCACAGATGTTTTACATAAAATGGTAGCAACTACCCTCTCATCCCACTTTTTTTGTTTTAAAAAAAAATATTAATACTGTCATATGTGTGATTTAAACAATACATTGAAATGTTATGGTTGGAAGTGATGAGAAAGTAGATTTGACACAAACGATGCGTGGCGGTCATCACATTCACACATCGGTCTCTAAAAGGGACTAAAGCTGGTTTTGCCTTATAGCTTGTAAGGAAACAAAAACAGAGATAAAATAGAACTAAATAATATATATCCAGTTTTTTTTCTTCTTTTTATTCATGCTAAATTAAATCAATAGGCTATTTTTAGTTTATGTAATCCCCAACCATCACATTTTAGCCACTTTTTAAAATTCTTTAGAATTAATTTGTCTTTTAATTAATCAGTTCTACAGCTCTTTTTTTCTCTGATTCCAACAATACAATAAAGTGGATACAATTTCCAGTGTATTGCTTATCAAAACTATTTTTTCCCCTCACTGCAATGGAATTGTAGAGAAAGCTCACAGGAGTACGGCGCTGTGCTGCACACCAGGAACACTGTTTTGATCTAGTGTCACCTGCGGACTAAAGCACACAGCACAAATGAAGACTTGAGTTATGTCTCAGCAGGGAGCCCTGCTGGTAGATTAGATGGCAGATACCTGCTGTGGACCATGTGTTTTATTATGTTCCCCAGACTGAGTTTCTTGCTGTCATTAAAACAGCTATCGAGGTGGAAACTCACTTTCTGCTGGCTTTTGTCACAGAAGCTGAAAGTTGCAGTGCTATGTTTAGTCCCTGCCTCACTCTTCGAGCTTCTTCTTATCAATTTTTGTACAAGTCACATTTGTGCTTAATGTCGCAGTTTAGACAAATTCTGCACAAGTGACGTTCTACAATAACTTTGAAGTGTAATTTGATGAAGGGTTGTTTAAACAAATTTCATGTAGGTATTTATTTTACATTAATTAGCCCCATCAAAATTCCATACCACTTTATTTATAGAGCATTTAAAACAGCAACAAGGCCAACCAAGGTGCTGTACAGCAGAATCAATCAAGCAAAGCACACAGCTAAATAAATAAATAAAGTAAAATAAAAATGTAGATTTGAATGGGAAAAGAACTAAATGGCTAATGCTGTAGAATGCAGACAGGTTTAAAAAAAAAAACGGTGTCAAAAGCCATGGAATAAAAGTGGTGTTTTAAGTTAGACTTAAAGAGAGGGGGACTGACGGACATTGTGGTAACTCATTCCACAGTCTTGGACCTGCAACAGAGAAAGCTTTGTCACCTCTGAGCTTACGGCGGGTTCCTGGAACCGAAAGAAGCATCTGAGATCTCAGAGAACGCGGTGGAACATATGGCTGCAGCAGATCAGCGAGATAAGAGGGGGCAGAACTGTTCAGTGATTTAAACATGTACAAAAGCATTATGATCTGAATTCAAAAGTGAACTGGGAGCCAGTGCAGGGAGGCCAAAACTGGTGTATGTGATGTGTAAATTGTCTAAAAGATGTAAAATGATCATTGTTGTTTCTTTGAAACACTTAATTTAAGCTGCACAATGCAGGCTGAGCACCGACTCTGGCTGTTGTCAGTCTGACTTGTTACTAGAAAGGTGACTAGTTATGTCAACCTGGAATTTCTTGTTGCTTTTTCCCAAGAAATTTTCATCTAGAATTGGTATTTATAAATTTAAATGCATAGAAACGGCTCACAATAAAGTTTAACATGGGGAAAAAATCAAAATCCTTATTTTTTTAAAGTAAAACTCAAATGTAGTAAAATCAAACAATCAAAAACAACCTACATCTACTCTCAACATGTGTTAAAACATCTAATGTAACTTATTACTGTATACCAAAAAATGTTCTTGATGTGTGAAAAAAATAATTTAAGTCACATCAAATTTTACACAAACTGTACATTTTACAAAATACTAAATCCAGCTTTAATTTGAAATATAATATATATTTTTTCCTTTTTAAAATATATATTTTTAGAAAAATCAGATTACAGTTTTCCCTGCAGTCCTGTCATCGGGGTCTGTAACCCTGCTGAGCCAAACTCAGTGGCTCCAGGTAAGAAGGAAAGTCATCATTTACCAGGTCTAGTTTATACCAAGATTTTGGTGCGGCACCAGATATCATCTTAAAAAATTAACTTCTAAAACAATGTTTTCTTTAAGACGAGACACTTCTTGAAGATGTAAAGGAACCTGTCCAAAACTTCTGTCTAGATAAAATGGGGAATAAAAACACACTTTGAAAACATCACAGTCACGACTAAGAACAAAACAGATCATCAAGCATCACAGTAAGGGAGATATTTTAAAGAGATTTATAAATTAAATGTAGTGGATCCTTTATGACTCATCAGCCCTTTAATCCCAACTTTCAATAAAAGAAAATATGAATCCTTCTCAAACACAATAGCCAAGTTGTGCTGTGGATACTAGATTACTCCGTGTGCTGGAAAAGATCCTAAAATCTTGAGCTGAAAAGATGAATGAGGGCTGGAGGATGAATGAGCAGCATGTGCTGGTATCTATAGAGTCCAGTCATTTTTCATAAAGGTGTATATAACTGCCATATCAGCAGTAGAGATGGGAGCATACAGCTTTTGAGAGGGTGTGTGTGTACTTGTGTATATATGACTAACATATGCATTTTTTTTTTCCTGTCGAGGTGATTGTTTCTGTTTGTGTGTATGTAATCAATCATCCCAATATGCCATCCTCCAGGTTTCACATTTATACATGTGGCTCAATGTTTGACAGAACAATTTATAAAAAATCTGGTCCAACTTGCTTTTGTAGTTTCATCTGTCTCAGTGAGTAATCCACAGGATGAAGTTGGATTTTTAGTCCAACAGCTGTATAAAAAACTGTTTCTAAATGCTCATGATCACGTTAGCGTAGCAACTGTGAATTCTCGGCACATCTGCTATATTTAAATATTTAGCTAATTGACACAGTCCATATTAATTAAACATTGTTCAAACATGCTTGGTGGCTTGAGGCTCTTGGCATATCTAAACTCAAGCACATTGCTTTTTTATTTTAGCTGTCATTGGCTGGTCAAGTAAAATATATTTCATGGATTCCCCAAAGACCAATAAAAAAACAAATTTAAAGCCAAAATTGTTCTACTTGGAAAGCAGACATCCTTTTTCTTGTGCAAAGATTCAGATAAGTTTTGTAATATCTTAAAACTGAAGTCACCACAATAGTTCAAGTTGTGTTTATTTGTCATATGCAAGATTTACACAAGGTTAACAGTACGATGAGATGCTTAGGATGAGAAGAACCGATTTGATTCGCTAAAAAAAAAAAAAAAAAAAATCAAAGAACAAACAAACAAGAAATACTAAATGCATGTAATAAGGGTACAAAAATAAATGTTAATCATGCTGTATTTATATTAAGAAATGTATTTTTAATGTATACTCAAATTGTGGAAGTGTACGATATACAGAGACCGGAACACAGGAATGAGACGTCATACGTGGAAACACCCCGACAGAGCTGACGGCTCATTCCAAGCTCTATTCCACACATGCTGAAGCAACAACTTGTCCTGGATTCAGCTTCTCTACCAAACCAAGCTTGTACTTTAAACTTTTGCCCTTCACTCCTTCGCCTGAGGCTCCCAATCATTATTTTCTTTTCTTTACACTACTTTAACACTCACAATGTTTTTTTCCCCAAGTCCCAGTTTCATCTTGATACCCGAGTCCTCACCTCTGGCCCTCTGCTCGGACCTCTCTGGAGGGACTTGTCAGAACTTCTAACTCTCTGCTTTAATTTCTCTCTCTTTGAGCCCTCTAAACAATTTTCCATTGACCCTTGTCGTCTCAGGTCAAGCACAGAGGAAAGGGGCAAAATGCACTTTTTTTTTTTGTCCCTTTGAGTTTATTTTGACACCTCTACAAATCTGGAGTTTAAATCTCGGTTTTTCTTCAGTTCTGCATGTAAAGAAGTGCAGCATCATCTTGAAATCCTTGTGCTTTGAAAATAGTCGACACCCCTTTATCACGATCTGTTTTCTCAGTACATTGACACAAGTTCATTCAACCTTTTTATTACCACAGATAAATCACATTGAGCCTCGAGGACTCATTTACAAGTGAGGCCTGTTTAGATGAACAAATATGTAATGAAGGTGACACATGTATAGGATTTGGAGGCAAAAAAAATTATATCAAACTCTTTCTCCTTGGCCGAGGAGAGATAGCCTGAGATTGAAAAAAACACCCCGCACATAGTGACGCAGACATTCGGCAGGGGAGGGGAGACGACAAGAGTGGTGAGCGTGTCCAAGGACACTCCAGAGGCACTGTAAGAGTTCTGATAAGAATGTGATCAGTCGGTTCCCTTTTGAGATCCGTAAACACTCTTGAGGGATGCCGAGGTCGACCTAGGACAGCGCCAGAGAGAATCCAAGAGTCCTGAAATGATGATGCAACGTTTATTCAGCTGGGTTCCTCCGATAGGTCCGTAAACTTCCTTGGTGGGAGGGGAGAGGGAAGTCAATTATATACAAAACCAATTTTGTTTTGCTAAATACATAATTAATTCTTAAATTCCTGTTGAAATTCTTGAGAGAGCAAGTCAGGCAAAGATATGTCATATTTTCTTTAGCAGTCAGACAGACTTATGTTAATGTTATAATGGACATGTTTGTCATGTCACTCTGAGGACACTTTTTACATTTTCACCTCATGGCATACAAGTCATAAAAATCCAAGTTATCCCAATTTAAATTCTAAGCTTTTCAAGTATCAGGATGTCAGGATTTCCTCATCGTTAAGCTGTAAGCAGGCCAGAAAAACAACCACACACACACATTGCATCAAACTTGGCTGACATTTTGTGTTGGAGCCTTAAGAGAGCTGGACATCAGAAATAAAAGTAAACCTCAAAGGAACGAAGCAATGTTCTGAAGAAATCAATGAACAAAAGCAACACCAGGAAGACGGTTCCCTCTTTGACGGCCAAACATTCTGACGTTTACCCAAAGAGTTCTGTGCAAAGCAGTTTTTCATCATTATCCAACGTGTCAGTTTAGTGATGCAATGTTTTACCATAAACCCAACCAGTTTTGTTACTTAAACAAAAAATGCTCCCAGTATTCCTGAACTCAGGAGTTTAGATTTAAAGTTGTGAGACTTTCAGGATTTTCCATTCCAATGACTCACAAAACGTTTTTTTATATTAAGTTAACACAGTGAAATGATGATGCATGTTTGCAATCATTTTATTTTGCTGCTGTCCAGTGAGTTTTTACACCAAGACTCAAGTTCACCTTGGACATCTCTAAAATGTCATGTTCTTTGTCCAAGCAGCAGGATTTTGATGCCCTGGGAATGAGGGAAATGACGGCGTTTTTTAATTTTCTGGTAGGCAAAATGTTCTGAGGCCAATTATGAATCAATTTTGTTTATAGAGAAAATGTTCCAAAGTTTTTATGTGACCCAGTTATCATATCTACATACAAGTTAGTTTACGTGAGACGTGTTCTTTGGACAACGTTAAATCTTTCGTCATCTTCATGTTTCCTTACTCCATTTTCTCTCTCTTGTCTTTCACATCAAACAGTGTAACACAAAAAAATCTGAAGTCTAGAAATATACATGAAAATTCATATTTGCATAAAAAAGGAGCACAATTCAGTCAGTGGTATAAACAATTTTTAGTTAGTTTATTGTGAAATTACTCTGTCACTGTAACTTTGACATTTTAAAACACAATGGACTTTGCTCCTAAAAACACTTTTTTCTTCACTTTATCTGTAAATAAATAAGAACAATTAATTTGCACTTTCATTGGTTTTAATACTAAAGTATTCTGTTATGTCTCCTTTTGACTCACTGGTAGCTTCTGCACATTCTGTTAATATAATTTAATTTTTGACAGATTTTACTAAACTGTTGTCTCCTGCGTGAGTTCAGATAAATAATGATAAATATAAATTCCAGCGGGCTAATAATCTTAGAAATGACCAATATCTTCTAACTGTGAGCAGGAACATCAAATACATTGAATTAATGTAAACGCCACCAAATTCCTCACAGCTTAAACCAAATGAACACACATCCCGGTAATCACATGCAAAAAATAAAATAAGTATACACATTTTTTTGTAGCAATTGTAGGAAATTCAAGTTTAATAGGTTGGAAATTGTGTGTGACATGTAGTTCCCAGGGACTTTTTTTTTTTTTTGATATGCTGATGACTTCGACATCATTGGCTATTTTAAATTATTCTACTCCAGACTCAGCCTGGTTGGGTTCCATGAAAAAATTTGAATCACAAAATGAAGGGAATCTGCATAATCACATTTTACCGAGTGCTTTGAAGCAGAATGCCCCCATGACCTTTTACTCCCCCATGGGCTAAACGAGGAGAGGTACTATGGATGAAAAGTCAGGTGAACAGCAGACAAGGTGAGATGTTATGACTTTTTTCTTCTAAAAAAATATTTACATATAAAAAACAGTGTAAGAAGTGCATATCAGCTAAAAAAAAAAAATCCACTATGGAATCAGAATAAGCTTCATTGTCAGTGCACAGTTAAGTACAGCCGTCCTAAAGATGGATGGAGGTGCCCAGCTGTGATCAGACAAGTGTTAGTGGTTAAATTGGTCATAATTTCTGCAGGAAGTGGACTATTTACAATTTTTATATGGACACAGTCACTGAAAACTTTCCTTTAGCCAATGCTAAATGGGGCATTCCTGCTCTGTCATCAATAGTAATTGTATCATTACGCAGCATTTAAAAAAAAAAATTATGTCACTCCATATTCTGAAGAATCAAATCTATTTTGAGATGTGCATTTGCTGCTCAGAGGGACTGCAAAGCAAATGACTCACTTTTTGTTGTAGCACTCCTTTGGAAAACGGCTAAAAGCGGCAACAGTCCGGACTCAAACTCCCACATACGGTGCTTTATTCATAATCCAATTGCTCCTTTTTCTGACTGAAAAACTTCAGCTGAGTGTGTCATCAAAGTTACTAAATGTTTAAACCAAGTTTTTAAATCCCAAACACTGCAATTACAACGTCATAGTTTTTGTTAAACTTCCACTCATACAATTTCTTTAGCTACATCTTGAAAAACAAAACATGTACTAAAGCGAGAACTTTTCTGAATCCTAACTACACAAATATTTTGAAAAAAATTATTTAGCAGAAAACATTAGTCCGAACATTTGATATAAGTTGCTGAAGTGAATATGTGAATTAAATACGTCAGCTGTAAACAAATGGTTGTCACATCATGTAAATCCATCCCTATACGGTTGAAAGTCTACCCATTAAAAGATGATTAAGATGTGGATCTATGTGTCCACTTTCAAGTGATGAAAAACAACATTGTACATAGATAAATTGTATTTTCTACCATTTGGTCATTTTATCTGTCCTAAGACAATTGGATTAATCTCATCTGATGCATGCGACCGCTGAGAGAGTCAGACATCAAGCGCTGGCGTCTCTTCCTGATTATTGATATGAGCCGTCACTATCAAAGACGTCCCAATTTGTATTTGTGCTGCCCGGCAGTCACGTCGCATTTAGTGGAAAAAATGTGAAGCAGAAAAAGTTTTTGTTTTGCTAACAAATAAAGGGTTCAAATTCTGTTCATTTGTCATATTCTAGGTTAACACAAGGTACAATGAAATGTTCAGGATGAGAAGAACAGATTTGACTAGTTAAAAATAACAAAACAAACAAGAAATACTAAAGCATGCAATAAGTGTACAAACATAAAGCACTAAAAAGTGAAATTATAATATTTACAAGGTCCTAAAAGGAAAATAGTAATCAACATGGTAGAATGACGAATTTGAATGAATAAGTATTTTCAAGGTAGTAATAATAAGCTAAAATGCATGTGATATATACTGTATATTGCACACAACTACCTATACTACAGTTTGTGTGACAGGTAGTGAGTGACATTGAGATTGAATTATGATGGTAAAGTAAATACATAGATACTGTATCATACATGATACAGCCACATCATGCAGCAGCAATAGACATATGTCACAGCTAATATTAGTTGTATTAGTCGTCACTGTTGTATGTGCGGGCAACCCAGTTGTAACGAGACCCAGAACAAAACAAGACTCAGGCTACAAAAAGTGATATTTATTTACAGTGGATAGAAAATATATACAATATGTACAGGACCCTGGGACTGGAACTCCTGGAAGAGGGGAAATAGTTTCTTAGGTCGGGAGCAGGTAAGTGACACAGGAGAATAGGATTTGATATTGTTGTTTCTAGTCTTACAGCTTCCTTGGTACTGGAGTGAGTTCAGGGGTTCCAAGATGCATGAGTCCCAGCAGCAGAGTACGGACATCAAAGATCCACAGGACAGGGTTTCATGAGACCAGACATGAACCGAGAGATCAGGGCTGGAATGGCACGGCAAAACGAGAACTGCTGGCACAGGAAGCACAAGGTCAGTATCAAAAACACTTCAGAATACAAAAGGCTGAGAGCACTAGTACTGGGAGGGAATCAATGCTCCAGCATCGAGTAGACTTGACTGCAGCCTTAAGTAGAGGTTGATGCTCATCAGGGAAATGACCTCCAGGTGTAGATCGTTAGCGGCCATCTTGGGAGCTGCAGCCAGAGCTACTCTCACAGTCACAGATGTGGCTTGGTGCAAAGTTATTGCCAGTTCAGTGATATTTATTGAGAGTTCAGTCATTTGACAGCTTGTGGATAATAACTGTCCTTTTGTCTTTTTGTACGCCCTGGTAGACTTCTGTATCGTCTGCCTGAGGGTAGTAGACGTAAGAGTCCTTGTGCTGGGTGGGTGTGGTCCTTAATGATGCTGCGTGCTTTACGCAGACATCGATGGTGTGGAGACAGCCACCAGTGATGTCCTCTGCTGTTTGCATCACCCTCTGTAGTGCTTTCTGGCTCTGACTGGTGCAGTTCCCATACCACCCTGTGATGTAGACTGTCAGCAGGCTCTCAATGGTGCACCTATAGAAGTTAGTGGATGCTGGTGTTCGTACCAAACTTCTTTAGTCTTCTTTAGTCTTTAGGGTAAACAATAAGTCATTTTTTTCCAAAAGTAGGTGCTGTTTTGACAAAGTTGCCTGCACAGTCTGAAAAGTTGCAACAAAATGAACGAGTTATCATCTCTGGCTCAGTGGTTTTCTGAGCCTATTGCAACTCTAAATAAAACTCTTTCATTGCATTTATGAGCAGAATTTCAATTTTCTGCTGAATGTACTGTTGAAATGAGAACATGATTATAATAAAAGAAACACCAAATTGACTGCTCATCATTTTTCAACCCCACATGTAACATTTTTAGGCTTACTGTTAGTGTAGTATTTCTGAAGAATTACGCAGGATTTTAATAGAAAATGCCTCGCTAAATATTGTGAAAGCAAATCTTTTTTACATGACCCTCCACTGCATCCAGTAGTGTATCATCACACGACTTAATATTCTCTCATACAACCCTGTGACTGTTTCTTGCACAGCATACAAATAATTTACTGTGTTCAGCATGGATGGCCTTGGTACAGTGAACAATTTCTGTTTCCTTTGAATCCCCTCATATGACTACTGGCAATGTTCATTTTACATTTAATTTATTTTTAATTGGTCTACCACTCTTTGCACCCAAATAAATATATGTGTCCATTTGTTTCATGTGCAGAGATCGGTGTGTGCCTGTGCACCTTCTGCAAACACAAAGCCAAGGTACGGAATAAGAATTGAGTGTGGACATTCAAAACTGTCAGAAAGTTCCTGCTCGTGTTCCCTCAGAAGCATTCAGTGAAATTCTGTTGTCTTAGAGAGGTTTAGGACACGAGAATGATCCTGTATAAATATATATTTTAAGTTATTGCTGTTCAACATAACAAGGTTAAGGATTATGCTAAGGAGGGTGAAAAAGTCTGTAAACCTTTTAAAAATGTTAACTTTACCCAAAATAAATAATAATAAAAAAAAGTATTCAGGCAAAATTTGAACCACACTGTGAATGTTAAAGTCACGATATCCCCTTTTTTGAATGAAGAAAATTAATTGTTGCATAGAAATGAGGTGGGCTTCAATATATACAGCAATAAATGTGACACTATAGAGACTGAGGTGAAGCAAGTAAAGACAAAGAATTGACAGAGCAGGAAACAGAAAATAATTTAATGTACTTTAATGCAGACGTCATAATGTTCCCATATCAGACTAAGCACATGGGCAAAGTCGTATTGTAGTTATTTCCAACCAAGTGTACTTAGAAGTGTACCGATTTCCAAGAACTCCAAAACTTTTTAACAAGCTGATCATGATGCAGAGCCTCTAAAGCCTGGGACAACAATGAACCAGCTCAGGTTAGCTCACGAGGACTGCAGCTGCAGCAAGAGAATCTAAGCTGCTGCGAGGCGATTGAAGCACAGAGGGAGATGTTGAAGGAGAGTGAAACAAGATGTTTTATTTTGTATGTGCATTCAAGAGAAGCTTGTCTTAATAAAAAGCCCAAAGCAAAAATATTTAAAGTTCAAGGATGCTGCGAAGGATGCTCCAACAACATTCCAAACATCTTTTCAGGCACAATAAAGTTTAATGACTAATTTGAAGCCACAATAAGAAGGATCGATATGAATTTCAAGATGAAATGGGGCTGAAGGATTGTTTGTTCAGTTAAAATGAAAAGCACATTTCACAATCGGTCATCTCAGCCTTCCTTCTGAGCCAACCTTGCAGCATCACAGAAATAAAAGCAGACTGAATAATTACATGTAAAATACATCTGAATGTACTGAAAATATATAAGCTTAATGTTGACTTTATGATTAAAATGTTGCCGTTTGAAGATAAAAAAAAATCTGTGCAGTGAAAACTCAGTGTGGGTGATAAAAGCTTGTGTTAGCTTTTATGGTTAATCTAAACACATTCGGCTTTGCAAATGTCATTTTCCTTTAGATTTCACATTTCTACAAGTACTCAGCTGAAATCATTTAGATGCTAAAAAGAATGTCTACTTTTAGTTTCTGTCTCCATGCACATACTGCCATGAAACAATCTCAGCTTTTATGCATTTTTTTTAAATCAGTTTATTTATTTGCTCATGTTACCAAAGGTTTCTGTGTCAGTAAACCATGTTCATGATCAGTAATACATTTATTTTCAGCTGACCCTCACCTATACAGTGCATCTCAACATTCCTTACATTTATGTCTTTCTTTATGTCCCAGCTGGTCAACAAGCCAAAATTAAACTGCAGCTTTTCTGCGACAATAAAGATGTGACTTTCTCTTCTATGTGCAAAAGAAAACATGATCAAAGTAATTTATTATGGCTACAATTTGAATACAGTGAATCAAACCACATTTGTTTAAGCCCACAGATGTGCCATGCCTGAACGAATGAAGCAATCGAATAATTTTTCATTTTTACAATAATCTTTTTATTCAAATCTTTATGATATTTGCTTGTTAAGGCAGCAAGAATCAAAATATTGACTTATGTTGTTTGAGTCAATTTTCTGAATTCATAAACTCAAATTTGAAAGTTTGTTAATTGCTAAAAAATAAAATTTAAATAAGCTATTAAAAAAAGAAAATTGCTAATGTAATTTTTTTTTACATAAACCTGGCTTTGATAAACTTTTTAGATGCTTGATTTCACCTTAAGAAATCTTTATAATCATTGTGTCAAACTAAAAATAGAGACTTTTTAACCAACAAATATCTCAACCATATTAATCAGGCAATGATTAAACTTTTTTTTGTTTATCCAGATTTCCACAAAAAAAAATTGAAATAAAAAAGTTGAAATAACAAACAGCAGAAATTGCACGCGAGTGGTTACCACTTTAAATTTCTGACATTTAGATTAAAAAAAGAAAAAACTGCTACAATATGTTGCTTTTTGTGAAAGGTTGTTTATGACTTCTGTTATGAAGTTAAACAAATCGAATTAGCTTGTTCTGAAAACCGTTAAGGCAGAATGATTTAGCAAACGCATCCGTTGCTGCTACAACACAGAACAGGGAATATTAACACTTTAGATACTGATGATGCAGAAGTTATTACGCATTTGCAGGAAAATATTTGAAAGCGGGAGATTTAGTGTTATCCTCCTGTTCCATTTTATCTACAACTAAATCTAAAATAAATTTAAAATAGAGCTCATAGGCTATATTTAAAATTGCAGCAGTTTCATTGTAATGTTGCAGCAAACTTTGTTTTACAGTCCTGAGGATATCGTGCCAACACCACCTGCTGCATTTGCTCATATAACTAAAATGTCAACTGAACCCCAAAATGCACTACGCGTTATTTAATCAAGGGCATTTATTAAGTAGTACTTTGAGATTAATTGCAACATAAAAATATTGAAAGTAAGCGTCACCAAAATACACAAACTGCATTAAACATTGTGGTTCTGGATTACACTTTGATAAGTTCTGCACTCTCTGCCAAATAGAATTACTTGAACATTCAGACTAAGTCACACCAAAATAAATGTTTAGTGATGCTGTGTGGCAACAACAGCAAAACTTGGAGCGTATCTGCATAAACACAAAGTGTTGAGTTGTGTGACCATTTCTTTTTCTGTGCTGTTTTATCAAAATTTAAAACACACTTGGCACCTTCCTCACATTCTGTGCATGTTGCCGCGTCACATCCAACTCCCATCATCTGTCAAAACAAGTGCACGTTGAAGAGGTGAGACGGAGGTCTTGCTGACAATTTGAGAGATGAGCTGAGGTGGTGAGCGGTCTGAGGGGTGAACATCATCTGCATGCAGAGTATCAATAAAACATGAGGCGTTTGGAGATTTGTGTCCGCCAAATCACTTTTATTTATGATGCTTCTTTTGCATAATGCTGCTGAAGATGTAATCAGTGAAGCGGTGATCTATGTCTGCACTCCTGCAGGATCACTGAAGGATGAGCACTGGCTGAGCAGGGACAACATTTATTGATGCCTCTCATTATTTGGAGACAATACAATGGTGTTTCTGTGTTTTTAAAAATAAACCCCTGTATTTTACCTGCAATGCACAGAAATGTTTTAGTTTAATTATTAAATGATGGCTTTTCTTCAAACAGGCTCAGTGCCTACAACGAATCTGCAGAAAAATAATTGATTAAATACCTTTTTATTTATAGAAAACAGACAAGACAGTGAGGAAGTAGATAATTATGAAATTCTTGTCCTCATGATATCCCGCTAAAGTACTTCAGCATTGTTTTTAATCATTGCTAGGAAAGAGAAAGGGTATGATTATAAGATGTAAAAATAAAACCAATGTCTAACCGTTTTAAACCGCAATTAAGCCAAGTCAGATTTATTTATATAGCACATTTAAAAACAGAAACTGTTACCGAAGCGCTTAACAAAAAGATCACAGCATCAAATAAGATATAATTACAGCATATGGAATAAAAATATAAAAACAAAAAAGAACGTAATTAGAAACGATGAAATACTAAATCACATCACCTAAATAAGAATGATTCATATTCTAGTTTATGACACCAAGATTCAGCATAACTCAACTGCCCCTGGTTGAGCAGACAGGATGATCTACCACCAGGTGCTCGCAGGAGAAACTAAACTATACTAAAAAAAAAAAAAAAAATCACTATATATATATATATAAAAGCCATATAATCATTAAAAACTTGTCATCTAATCCATGTGTTTCTGATGATTTTAAAGTGGAGGAGGGGCCGTACCAAAGAGACCATCTTATCACAAGCAGAACTGGTTTGTTCCACTTTGGAGTAAACTGTTGGAGGAAGAATCAGTTTTGTTGTGTTTCCTTGACTGATGAAGCCTTCTGGATCGGAAGCGAAACATTTCAGCACAAAAAAAAAGAAACTGTCCAGATGACCTGACTGAAAAATGTTGGATTTTATACCTGGATTATTGAGCATGGACTTTGTTGTTTTTAAAGTGGACTGTGCAAAAACAAGTTTGTTGTTGTTTACCAAGTAATTGACTTCTATGAGGAGGAGGTCATTGTTGGTATTTGTTGTTGTTCTGCATCTAGTGTCCATTATCAGTCAGGACACTTGGGGTCAGAAAGGTGAGATTAAAGTTCTGCAATGTCCCAGGAGGCGAGCTGTGTACCGGTGTGTGTGCATGTGTGTGTGTGTGTGTGTGTGTGTGTGGTCTGAGGGACTAACCCCCATCTGTTTGCTTTCAGAATGTTAATAAAACATGAGCCTGTGTAGCCATCAGATCACTTTTATGCAGTTCCTTCTGCATAATGCTGCTGAAGATGTAATCAGCAGAGCAGATTAGCATTTTGTTGACAAGAAAATTATAGAATATCACAACCCCTGTCATGAATAAACAAGGTAGAGGTATGTACTGTGCCAGGCAGCTGGATGCTTGCATGATTATTATCAGGAGAAAATCCATCTTGCCATGCTCCAGGGTATGCAAATTATGGCCAAAGCACAGAAGATCAAACCAGCGTCCTGCGCTGGAATAATTTAGAAGAGAGGCATCGATGATGGCAGTTTTATTATTCTTAAGTTATTAATATGAGTGTGTTTGCCACCAATTATCAAGACATGACAACAGTTTCCATTAAAAAGGAGCAGACACTGAAGAAGGCTGTGCTTGCTCTTTTCTGGACTTGACGTAGTAAAAGTTTTATTTAACAAAAATGGCTGAACATCACTGGGGCCAACGATGTAAAGCTGAAAAAGAGATCAAGTTTCCTCTGATAGGTATTTTTTGAATGTGCCTCTTTAATTCCAAACGGTTTCAAATTACACATTTTTGTTTCATCGTGGAGCGGCTGTGGCTGAGTGGTTAGAGCCATTGTCCTTCAATGCAAGAGTTGTGGGTTCAACTCCGCTAGCAGTCACATGCTGACGTGTCCTTGGGCAAGACACTGAACCCCTCATTGCCTCGATGTGTGTCCCATGAATGTATGAATGTGATAAAGCACTGATTAGTTTTTGTACAGATATAGTATAGAGTGCCGTATGAAGAAAAGACAAGATGAGATAGATTTATTGATCCCGCAGGAAATTGTTGTGCCAGAGTTTCAGTATAAAAAGAACATACCCAAGGAATCACACAAGATATAAAAGTGACAGAGAATATCCATGCATCCGTCCGT
This sequence comes from Nematolebias whitei, assembly GCF_014905685.2. Taxonomy (NCBI): domain Eukaryota; kingdom Metazoa; phylum Chordata; class Actinopteri; order Cyprinodontiformes; family Rivulidae; genus Nematolebias; species Nematolebias whitei. The sequence continues at coordinate 8,718,035 of NC_056500.1, forward strand.
CTTTACCCGCTTCTTCCTTTTCAGGTTGCGAGGGTTGCTGGTGTACATGTCCAGCCATCACTATGCGAGAGGCGGGGGGGGGGGGGGGGGGGTACGCCCTGGACAGGTTGTTTTGCTGTTGTTTTATTGTTTGCACAAAAAAGAAACAAACAATACACATAAAGGAAAAGATAAAAAACAAAATGTGCAGGTGAGGTCATAAAAACCCAAAATGGGCTTACAAGTCCCCCCCCCCCCCCCACACACACACACACACACACTTTCTAAAAGAATAAATCATAAAATCTTTATACATGAGCTTACATCTTACTTTAAACACACTCAAATACACACCAAAGCAATAGATAATAGTTCATCATGAATTCAAATTGACCAAAAAAAAATTAAAATAATAATAAAAATTAAAACAAATGTGTTAAAATTTATACACTTTGTTTCAACTTTCTTTTAAATACAGATAATGTTGTACACAATTCACTTAGTAGTTTTAAACTGTTCCACAACACAAGACCTTGATGCATGAATGAAAATTTAGCAACAGTGGTTCTGCAGAAGGGGACATTTAAATCATACGTCCTTCTTGTAGAGGTCTTCAGTCCATCACAGAGACAAACAACCGTTCACTCTCTCTCTCACACCTAGGGACAATTTAGAGTTACCAATCAGCCTAGCATGCATGTTTTATGTCTGTGGGAAGAAACCAGAGTACCTGGAGAAAACCCATGCATGCACGGAGAGAACATGCAAACTCCACCCAGAACGGTCCCCTGACCGGGATTTGAACCAGGGACCTACTCGCTGAGAGGCAGCAGCTCTACCAGTTGCACCACAGTGCTGCCCGACAGAGAATATAAAAATAAAATATGCAGAATGTAAAAATACCAACAATTAAGGTCTAAAACAAGTCAGGTGCAGACATGAACATTCAAGTGTTTATTGTAGTGCAGGATTACTTTTATTGTTCTACTTTTATTGAAAGGGGGAGGAGCTGAAAAGTTTATAGCCACAGGGAGGAAGGACTTCCTGTGGCGTTCTGTGGAGCATTCTGGGTAAATGAGGGCACAGATTGTAGTATAAAGCACTTTGAGTATCTTGATTAGAAAGGCGCTATATAAGTACAGTCCATTTACCATTTATCTACCAAACCATCTGTGAGGTTAACACAAACGGATTCACATGTAAACAAACAATGAATAAAAAAGATGCAGAATAGATGGAATGCTCCAATGTGCCAAGAGGGAAAGGCTCAGCTCTTTTTCTATGGTTGTCTTTTAAACCTTGATTATTCCTCGCAAGAGCCACATTCCTATTCCTGTTTAATTTTCCATTACAAAAATGACTGATAGAACCTGACAACAGAAGTTGCTGATGTCATTTATAATCAGGCTTATGGTGGTACACTATTGTGTCTGCCTGTGGTGCTACAGTCTCATCAGATCACTAATCAGAAGAAAGCCTGCTAAAATGATCTTATCGTAATCATAGTGGAGCAGGAAAACGCAGCACACTCGTCTCCTGCCTCTTCTTTTACCACCTATTGCTGCTTTTTCATTTGTATGAACAAGAATTAATGAGCTCTCCTCACATTTAATACATTTAGCACATTTACTCAGAGGACTTGACACCAACTGTGTGTGTGTTGTCTTTAATCTAATGATCATTTCCGTGAGCTTCAGAGTGCGTTTGCCTTTAGGATACATTGTAGATAAGCAACAATCCTGGTGATTTTTTGGGTAAATTGTAATTATAAAATATTGTAGTGATCGTGATGGAACATTATTTTAGAAAATGTTGAGGAAGTTTAAAGGGATTTCAAAACAACATGTAAAGATGTAATAAATAAAATAACAAAAAACAAAACTTCTAATCTTTGCTTTTTGTTTTTCAATGTACTGTTAAATTGATAAATACAATTTAAAAACATGCAAATAAGATGCAAAAAGAAAAAATTATCACCTTTTTCAAAAATCCAACTGCAAAAATGTACATAAAAACAAATGAAATTGTATTTAATATTTCATATTCTGTAATTTGTCTTTACATGTCCACTATAAAACAGAAAGTATGTTAAATTATTAAGGATATTGCTGCTATTAAAAGTTTATTAGACAACACTTTTGGAACTTTGAAAAATGAATGTAGCAGAAACGTTTGGTCATGGCTGACAAAAATGACATTATTATTTTTCAAGTATTGTTACTATTGTTATTGTCTGCATTGTGTACTGTATGTATTCACCCAATAAGTCATCGAAACAAAAGTAGAATTCAGTTTCTTGTAAGCCTACATGTAATGAGATTGCCACACAGGAATCATTTTTTTGTTGTTGTTTCTGTTTACTTCCCAGAGAGCTACTGATGAGATCGTTGAATTGCTCCCACTGGGTAAATAAAATACCTGGAGATCCTCTGATCAGTGCATTCTGCTGCATCTGATGAGGTCCAGAGGGACAGCTGCTCCTGTGCATACTAAGCACAAGAGACGCAAGCAACAATAACGGGGAGGATACACAGCAAGGACAGTGGTATGAGTGAGTAAAATGTCTACAAGCTGCTCATTCATGGGCCTTTAGAGTCTAATACAAACACCCAGGTGTAGTGAAACCAGTAAGAAATGTAGCTCCTAAGAGACAAAATGACCCATTTCCTGCTGTCCTACATAGTAAGTCATTTTTATACTAGCTTAGTACAGTACTTACTTGTGTTAAGTATACAGAAGTGGTATTCTTATATTTATCAAGTCAAATGTGACTGTCTAAGATGGTTGATTATAAAATTTATCTTAGAAATGTAAAACGAGAGAAGAGAAAAGTTGTTTACTTTGTTAAAGAAGGCAGTTTGAGACAGCAGTCATATCCAGAATGAGTGATTTTTCATTTTTATCAATATTGCAGCAGACAGCAGTCCGTGCGCTCTCAGTTCATCGAATCACAGAGGATTTCTGACAGACGAGCAGAGTGGATCAACGTTCAGATCAGGAATAACAGACGGCCAAATTATCATCTTTCAAAGATTTTATATCAGATCAGCAAAATGATGCGTGGTTTACTGCTTGCATTGCTTTGACATCAGTTAGGCATTTAACACAATGAGTGTCATTGTAATTAAATGGCAAGATCACTTGTTGTGCAGTCTATGTGCAAAAAAGTGTTGTCGAAGGAAACTTGTTAAAGGAATACAATCTGTGAAACTGATGCAAAAGTCTTAATCCCACTATAAAAGGTACAGTACACAAATAAAAATCGGCCTTTAAAATATTATTGGATAAAAAAAAGTTGCAAAGATGCCTTTACTGTATCATAAACAATTTATTGCAATAAAGTATTGTTATTATGTGTTGTACAAAGCGACTAATATAAGTGAATCCTGTGCAGCTGTCCTCTCTAAGTGATTTTAAACAATTAAATTAAACGTAAAAATTAATGCAGACATGTTCCTGTTTTTAGTATTTTACCTCGTTTCATAAGGTATCTTGATTTTATTTTGTTTTATATAGCTACTTTCATTTACCTTTCATTTAAATGCATTGTATGGCTGTTTGTTGTGTGTACCTTATCTGAGGTTTTGTTAAAAAACAGGTCTTTTTTGAAAATGGGTCCTCGTGACTCAGTGAGACTAACCTGCATAAATAAAGGTTGAATGAATGAAAATGCAATGGCTGCCTGCACTTCTGCCCACTCAACCTTTCAGACCAAGTCATCCATTGACGTAGCCGAGCCTCGTTTTAAATTTGATTGGTTCTGATGCAAAGTATTTAAATGCAACAACCTTATATAAAAATGTGCAAGAATAAATGATGAATTTTCCTAAAATTGAGCATTACTCATTCAAAACTCATGTCATATAAAATGTAAATCAGCTTTTAGATGATTCTGGCTGTTGCTGCAGAAACATTCAAATACATTAACTGATATGATTGGATGCTGTCCAAATGACACAAAGAGGCTTTAGGTCACATTTTTAAAGATGTTTCCATTGGTACATTTCAAAAATATAATTTATTTCCTTCTAAAGTGTTTAATCACAGGTTTGCAGCCACAGTGTTTGACTATTTTAACAAGAGCAGTTGAGTTAAGTGCTGAACGCCCTCATGATTTTATTCAGTAGTGGTTGTGTTCAGAAGAGCAAATGCTTCACTAGCCAAAAAAGTATTTTTATTTTGTGAAGAGGACCCACACTCTTTACAATCTACACAGGTAATGTAGGTCAGATCAGAACCACTAGACTGAGGAACAGCTTCTACCCTGAGGTTGTTAGACTCATGAATATCTAACCAGGATAATCACAGTGAAAAAACTCACTTCATGTTGCTGCTGATCTGTTTCATGTTGCTGCTGATCTGTTTCATGTTGCTGCTGATCTGTTTCATGTTGCTGCTGATCTGTTTCATGTTGCCGTGTTCATGCGTGCTCATCTGCTCACACAGACTCATGTTCGTGCTGCTGTTCGGCGTAATGTTTTTATGCTACTAGTGCTTAGTATATATTTAGTTGATGTTTTTCTTAGTTCATATCTTAGATCTTATTGCTGTTTTTTCCTTTACATTTTATTGTTGGATGTAACTGGGACCTCGTGTACATAATTTCATTGCACCACATGTACAGTACCACATGTGGTGCAATGACAAATAAAGAACCTTGAATAAACTTTCATAAACTGGATCTGATTGGGCAGGGTCTCAAACTACAAGATCCTTATTTTAATGTCTCCATTAGGCAAAAGCAGATTAAGATTTCAGGAAAAAATAAAAATAAACGGTGTGCTTAGAGTAAAAGCGGTGACAAAGCACTCATGTTTTATGGACCGAGCTACTCATATCTCTTTATGTGAGAGCTCTGCTGCTCGCTGCACGGGTTGCAAAGCAAAGACTTAACAAAAACCTCAGTATCACTGCTGAAGGGTTCCATACATTCAAAACAGTGAAAACGCACATAGACCAGCACAAAATATATCACAAATTAACTGACAGGGTAGACAAAGTTTTAGAGCAGCATTTATTCCGTTTTTATATTTACAGCAGATTTGGGGATTGTTTCCACGTAAAGCACACATTTAATCTGATTCTGGGACGGTGCTTCGGCTGGGATGGTCCAGGTAAATCTTGCATATAATCCCTCCAGTTAAGTCCACGTCCCTGGGTGTTTATGGCTCTGGCATCATAAATCTCACAAATTTTAAAGGTTTTTCATAGAAAAGTTCTTATAAATCAAGCGCAAACATTTTAACAGATCACATCTATTCACATTTATTTATTTATTAAATTGAAACGTTTTTATAGGAGAGGTGGGGAATTAGTTGTAAGCGCACAAAACACTATGAACTGTACATGTTTAAATATTTGAATCCTTAAAGAGAAAGCACCGACGTCTTAAAATCCAACTCATCTGCTAGTTAAGCAAAGTCTGTAGTATTTACCAAAAAGGGGGGGGGGGGGATTGGTAAAGCACTGTTTGGTAGTTCCTCTTGTTCTGTCTTTTCAGTTCATCCAGGACCGTTGCTAAATAAAAAACTCCTTTTGGTTTGCACCCAAAGAGTCGGCCTGGCTGCTGAACGGGAACTCATGGCTGTCTTCTGGCTGCACAGCTTTTACTTCGTGGTTCCGAAACGTCTCTTTCCTGGTGCAGATGAATCTGGCCATGACTGCTAATGCCGACATGGTGACAAAAATCACCACTGCGATCACGCCTGAAAAGCACAAAACAAAATTTTGTCCAAAAATGAGGGAAAAAAGGGGTTGAAATATTATCACACAGAGCCATGAAAGGCAGGTGTCCATATACCTGCTTGTGTCGGTGTGTGTTTTTGTCTGTTAGCAAAATATCTCTTCAACGACTGAATAATTTTGTATTGAAACTATCAGAAAGTAATCCTTTGATGCGTACCGATTAACTTTTAAAGTCAATCCCTTTCAAGGAGGCTAGACCAGCTAATCAATATTAGCAAACACAATTAGCTATAACTTTTATTTTATTTTTTTTCAGATTACAAGCTAAAGTTTAGTGTGGTAGTAGCTGACATAATCAACATATTCTCAGAGTGCTAAAAAAATGACAATCTTGGTTGTTGTCAACCGTGTCGGTCAAGTTAGCAAAATAACTCATGAATCAAAAGCTGATTTTAATTAAACTTTCATAAATTAATGATTGGGAGGTACAACTTTAAATGAGTCTCTTTAGCAGCACCATATTTTCCGCCGTATAAGTCGCATCTGTCCAAATATGTCTAATATAGTGGAAAAAACATAAATATGTCACATTGGTGAAATGCAGCTGATTTGAGGTTTGCTCCACGAGTTCTGAAGCGAGACGAAGGTGGCTTTGTATGGCAAGCCAAGTGTCTCATTAATTGCCATATTTGAATATTAATGAGACACTTGGCTTGCCATATTAGTCGAGGGCCCTCTAGTGGCTAAAAATGGTTGTGTTCAATATTGTCCATGTCAGAATGAATGAAATAAGTCAGATCTCAACCCAAAATTGAGTTATAAATCAGGGCAAAAAACAGAAATACGTCACTTCGGTTTGTAAGTCGCATGCAAATTATGCAAAAAAACTGACTTATATGCCGGAAAACACAGTGAACCTGCTCTGAGATGGCCGTAACAAATAAACACTCTTAGAAGAATCAGAAATGGCTCTAACTTGGTTTTACAGAGACTGAGCTAAAATTAGTTTTGGTGATAACAGAGTCATCCCATCAAACACTTTAAGCATAAATCACATAAATCTTTATTTCAAATGTTGGCATGCAAGGCAGCCTTTCTTCACTGAATGCTAGATTTATTGTTGATGCTTTCTGAATTATCTTTTAGCCTGTCTGATACAAGAACAATTGTGTTTATTTGCTCTGTGCTAAAAGCTGCTTGCTGCAGCAAACAAATCTCCTCTCATCGCATTATTGGGGGACATAATTGGGTGTGAGATTAGAGAATTTTAATTTCCCCAGACAGATTTAGCTCAGATAATGTTGACTTCTCTGACATGTTATTTGTTTTTCGTAGTCTTTTTCACAAACGCTCATGCGTGATGAGTACTTTTCAGAATAGGTGAGTAAAACAGCAATGTCAAGTCACAAACACTGACAAAACAAAACGAAGTGGCACAAAGAACTTGTATAATCAGCTGTTTTTATTGATGAGCTGCTTTTAAATCTCACTTTTACTCTTTGGCTTTGTTACCTTTTTAAAATGTTAATTTTATAGTTAAATTGTTTTATTCCCATTTTAGTTGAATCTGTGTTTACTTTTGCTTGTGTGCGTTGCACTGTACAACAACGTTCCTTTGAGAATTTTTAGTGTTTTACAGATAAAACTGGATTAGACGCGTTTAAATATTTTCATTTCTGCTGAGAGCCGTACCTCCAATTAGAGCTGAGTCGCTCCTGATGACGTTGACTAAAGGCTGACTGGGATCCACTGACCCAGGCTGGTCTGCATACAAAGGAAAAAGGACAAATAATAAAACCGAAGACGGCAAAAAAAATAAAAATAAAGTAAAAATGTGAGGTGAAATGGGTTAAGAACAGAAAGTAGAACAAGAACCACTAGTTAGTGCAAACAGTGAGTTTTTAAAAAGCCTTAAAGCACTTCAGAGTATTTGACTAATCTCATCTGTTGCTGTGCCATCTCTCTCTCTCTCTGCCTACAGAGGAGGCCACCTAATAATCTGTTAAGTATAGTGATTATCCATGAATATTTAAATTACGTCAGATAGAATCCCACACTGAGACAGGTGGAGTGTTTGCCCAATGATATGAAGGATGGAAGGGACGTATTATTTTTTTTACCTGATAAGGAGTGTGTTGTTCCTGCTGCAAAGGGATCAGCTTGAGATGAGATAGCACAGCTTGATTGGACCAGAGGGCTGGTGACAATAACCCGGCTGTCAGGTTGGAGGAGAGCAGCTTTCAGAGGACAGATGGAGTTAAATCGAACACCTGACAGGCATCCAGTGAATCTGAGAGAGCCCAGCCAAGAGAGATCCGGGTCCAATTCTTCAGACTCTGAACAAAGAAAGAAAACAAAATGAAAACAAGTGAGATGAGGAGACGTGTTTCTTGGTGAAATAAGATTACAGGTTTGAAATACAGCAGTGACACATGTAAATGTTTATCTTGATGAGACTATTGTTAATGGAATAAATGGGAAATCATTTATATAAAACGGTGCACAGAAAGGCTTCTGCCTCAAAATGATTTAAAAAAAAACTTTAATATAAAGAATGTTTTCTTAATTCTGTTTTCAGGCAACAATGATGAAATTCAAAAATCAATTGTCACAAAAAAAATAAAAATTGAACATTCATGCATTAGAATGATGGGGCACTTCCTCATTCAGCTGAGGATGTGATTTTAGTGCGACGGCAGTAAATCTTTAAGAAACTGCTGGTAAAGTGTGATTGCTTCTAAGCACATTGTGTCATCACGTGTGTAAGAGAACTAGTAGAAACAAAAGCCAGGTTGTACTTTTATGAGGATTTTCTTTTGTTGGTTTACAGAACAATATTCATTGTTGCCACTCCTGTGGCCATTAACAGTGAAGCTGTTGAGGTGGAACATCAAAATAAATATCTGGGAACTGTTCTTGATGACAAACTGATCTTTGACCCTCATGTGAACTCAGTATATAAAAAGACCCATCAGATAATGTATTGTTATCAAAAGCTCTGTGGTTTTGATGCTGATTCTACTTCTATGAGAACATTTTATTCACGTTTTATTGACACAGCTTTTACCTTCGTCTGTTGGTTCGGACTTTTGACGTGAAAAACAGGAACAAACTCTTGGGGATTGTCAGGATGTGCGGCAAAACTGCTGGCATAGCTCTACAGAACCTCACAGACCGACACAAGGTGAGGTCAGTGAACAAGGCCAGGCTGATTCTGGCAGATCCTGATCATCCACTCCATGGTGAGCTCAGGTTGCTTCCATCTGGACGCAGGTATCTACAGCCCAGATGTAGAACGAACAGACCGAAACACTCATTCATCCCTGTAGATATTAGGCTTCTCAATGAACAGTGATGATTTCTGTTATTTTAATGTCAATGTTTTGTCTAATATGGATGTTTTGTGTGCCTACTGAAAAAAATTGCCCCTCGGGGATAATAAAGAATCTTGAACTTGAACTTATTTACATTTTTTAATGACAAAATAAAAGCATTTTGTGGCTTTAAAGTGTTTGAGTATCAGTATCAATTATATTTATCTCAGAGTTAAAAAAAAAAAAAAAACGTTCAGAGAAGTTTAGTTGTTAACAGACATGATGTTCACGCCGTTAAAGAATAAAAAATGCTTTCAGGTATCAATTCAGCACTTGCACTAAAGCATAAAGGAACAACAAAACAAAACACTAATTCAGATGTTGTGGCAGAAAGCTGCCAGCAAGATTTTTACAGTGACAACTTAAAATGATAGACCGTGCCATGATAGCTCTTTAAAAACCTTACTCAAAGTAAAACTAATGATTAAATGACTCAAGGTCTCACTAGTTGGGACAGCAGTTTGTAATCTTACGCTATAAAAATGAAGCGCAATTATTCCTGCTGAGCAATTTGCTTACACAGCACAAACCATATTCAGAAATCCAACTTATTATCCAGGAGTAAAAAAAACAAAACACATAAATATGACGCTGGAGATGAGGCCGGCTGAAGCAGGCATTTTATCAGCAGGATACTTGATCAGGTGTTGAGTTTAAATAGCATCTGAAATGCTGAGCCGTAGACAAATAATTTTCCTTTGATTCATTAGTTTCATGGCAGACGGCAACCCCAGCAGAGCAAACTTATCTGGCTTTCCAGTATGAAGGCATAGTTATTCCTACAGACTCCACAAGCATGGACACTTTCTGTTCTTCATGGTCTTTTGTTAATATTAATTATGTGTTTCACAAAAGCTAAAGTAAACATTAATAAATCGGTACACATTATTTAATAATTGAGTTGATCTTTTTTTTAACAAGTTCAGATACACAAAATCTTTGACTATTGGCAACGATGCAACTGTTAAAGTTTTTGTCTGATGATAGATTGCTGGAAAACACAATAAAAACAAATGTAAAAATATAATGCAAAACAACAAGCAACAAAATAAGCTAATGAGATTCTTAAACGAGGATTAAACAATCAAAATTTAAAGCAATATTTGTATTTTTTCCATATACTGTTGGTCTTCGAAGTAATGCCCTGACACACGGTGTCCACTGTTAGAACCACCCATCATTATCTCCCTGTCTGTCTGAGAGAATCTGAGGCTGCACATTTGTCCTGGTTCATTTGTTGAGCTGACGGATGATGGGGCATGCAGGAAAATGACAGAACATCAACTATTACACTGCCTCTATGACGCTGATGTGACCGAGTCCTCTGGCTCAGCAGGGGTGGCGACTGGCTAACTTCATGATATAGACTGGATCAGCAATTAAAATAATGAATTAATAAGAGGAGAAAGTAGAAACAACTTAAACACGCCTTTCACATTGATCATTGATCATACATTGACTGGAATCAAAATGTCCTTCTTGAGCATGTGATCATCTGGTTTTGTTTGTCAGCAGCAAACTGGTTGATCCACTCTGAGAAGGTGCTATTTAAGAGACTGAGCTGAATACAGCACCTCAGACTGAGGAAGTCTCTCGGATGAGAGACGAAACGTTTCAATATTTTTTTGTTGTTTTGCTTTGTTTTGTTTTTTTGAATGTCCAGAGGACCAGATTGAACTTTTTTGGATTGACTGGAATCGTTACTTTCTTGGGATTTGAAACTGATGCTCAGTTGATCGGTTTTACCCATAAATGAGTGCAGTTTCTAAACTGTTTGCTGGAATTGTCAGCAGACAAAAATAATAGAGAGATTTTTTTTTCTTTGCTTATGCAAACTACAGGAAGGTAGAATGCTGGAAAAAATATAGAGTATAATTACAGTTAACATGATTTGTGTTGGGAAAGATAGAAAAATCATGTCCATTTATGATATCTTTATGACCTTATTTCAATATAATTTACATGGGGTCTTTAGCTGCAGACTGTCCTTAGACTGTTAATGCCTCTTTAGAATTGTTCAACATGGAAATTTACATTGATTTTACAAAGATTCTCGCAAGTTTAGAAAACAAAACATAGAAAATAACAACCATAATTTGGACGTTTCGGAACCGAGAGGACCGACAGACTCAAGGTAGACATGATCAGTAAAGTTCTGCCTGTCCCCAAAACATCGTGTTTATCTGAATTTGGTTCTCTGACTGGCCTTGACAGGCCACCTTATCTTAATTCACCTGGAAGCTCTGTAAACTTTGATGCTCTCTGATTTTTTATTTATTTTAATTTTCATGCTTATAATCTTCAACCAAAGATTAAGAGCATGTTGGGATTTTTTTTTTTTTTTGCCTCCAAAACCTATGTTGTCACTTTCACCACTTTATTGTCTGTCCAAACAAGTCTCACTTGTAAATGAGTCTTCGAGGCTCAATGTGACCGTTTAAATAAAGGTTGAATGAAAAAAAAAAGATTTATAGAAGTGAAGACTTATCCAGACTGTTTCAATACCTTTTATCTTCAAGATAAATGACAGTAAACTTAAACTGCATCAGAACTGATGCTGAAAGTGGATTCTGTCAAGCAAGAAGAAACTGAACTGCACCATTTGACTCCCTGGTTTACTTTGACCCCCCCACCCCGCCACAGCAGCTGAGATCGATTGGTTGTAATTCTGAACTGCACAGTGTTGTCAATCTTCAAAACAATTTTTCCTTCTCAGTTTCTCCTTATTAGCATAGAAAGTAAAAGGCCTTTTCTGAATTTATTATCGTTACAGCTGTCTGAGGCTCCTCTCAGGAAAAGACCTAATCATTTACTGCTTCATCAAACTGCAAAATACAGTAACTGTATTTTCTGAACTTTTGCTTTAGGTAAAAAAAAAAAATAGTACTGTAATTTACCTATTTGGCTTTGAAATGCAACTTAAGTGGGCAAATCTTTTTTGTTTTGTTGTTACCGTTTTTGAAAGAAGATACAAAAATATACCAAACATTTGAAGATGCACGTCACTGATGGCAGATTTCCATCTGATCCACCCACCACCATGAACAAAAAGCCCCAGAACAGTCTTTTGTCACACATTACTGTAATCGGCTCAATGAGAGTTTCACGTATACCTGACACCGTGCCAAGAACAACTGATTTGATGCTGTTGAATTCCACGTCAGATGTCACGTTAAAGTCCTCTCTGGCGTTTTGGTCGATCTGAAAAACAAGTATTTTTAAACAAGACTGAAAATGAATGAAATAATGACCTGTTTTTAAATAGGAAGCTTTTCAGAAATACAATTTGACGACTGTAGTTGATGATCTCTTCTTATGTTCAATCATTTGCTGAAAGTGTGCACGTCATTTGTTTTCTACAGCATGTCAACCTGAGTTTTAGACAGCTGTCAGTCAGAATATGAGGATGTAATAGCTGACATCTGAATACTTTTGGAGTTTCTTTGCTGAGGAATGGCTTAAATATTCACTTTAATCTTCACTTCATATCTTCAGCTTGTATTATGTTATGACTGTAGAGATGGGCTTTATATGTATGCATCTTCATTTGCAGCCAGGGGAATAAATGTGTATAAAACCATAAACATAGTATCAGTCTGCAGGTTCAGCTAGTGCAAAATTCAGTCCATAATAGTTTCAATGCATAATGTTTGCTGTAAGTAATGTGAATAAACTGTAGGAGAAGATTAATCTTAGTTTTTCCTTTTGATTTGGTATCACTTCAGACAGTGGTTAACTGTGACCTGTGTGACATAACAGTGTGTGTGTGTGTGTGTGTGTGTGTGTGTGTGTGTGTGTGTGTGTG
>NC_056500.1:8730887-8752843 GCF_014905685.2 Nematolebias whitei
TGTGTGTGTGTGTGTGTGTGTGTGTGTGTGTGTGTGTGTGTGTGTGTTTACCTGCACAAACACAGCGTCTGCGTGTCGCCTGACTGTCACTGCATGGAGACGCCCATCAGCTAAGTTCATGACTTTGCTGCTCAACACCTCGGCATCTCTGCTGCTGTGCAACTTGTACCTTATTTCCAGCTCACCTTTATGAATCATAAAATCACATATAAATTATTATTTAAGTTATCTTTATAAACGCAAAAAATGCAGAGAAACTGGAAATACATCTAAATAAGAAGGGAACAAAAAACCTTTAAAGAACCATCTTTAGTGTGACGGGGGTTCTGTTGATGCTGACAGAGCTTTGCTTGTGCGCAGAAAAAGAAAATCCTGGCAAACAAAAGCTTTTACCGTGTTTATTGATGAGCAGGATCAGGTACTCTCTGTGGAAAGAGTTGACGTAGAGCAGCAGAGTGGGACTTTGACTGGTCCTGAAGCTCAAAGAGATGTTTTCTTCTCTCAGTGTGATACCAGAGTCGATGGATGAGGGCATGGTGCTGCTGTTCCTGCTATGCTCATATGGGTCTTTGACGATATAGGTGATGGATGTTGTAGACTCAAAGCTGGCAGAAAATTCTGAAGGAAGAAAAAAAAAAATCAGAGTTATGGAGCTGACTGGAATCCTGCAAAAATGTGTTCACAAACTGTGATTGAGATCCACAAAGGCTTGCATTTGCATTTGTTCATCCCAGTGCAAGAGCATACATCACAAGAATACAAAATTTGAAATGTTTGCATGACATTTTCAATATCAAAATCCTGGAGGTTTGTATTTTTCAAATAACTGCAGCAGCTTGTGAGTTCTTTTCCTCACACCACTGAAATATTCTGATGATGCTACTGTATATCCATAAAGGAAAATAAACAATAAACAGATGGGTTTAATTACCTAGCATTTTTTTAGTTTACGTACTTTATTAACATTTTATCATCATTTTAATTATCCTCATTCTAATCGCTGCCATTCTTTAAGTTTTGAGATAATTCTGAATACCTAAATTTTGCAAACTGTAAACAGGTTAGTTCTGCAGTTTCAAGGTTTTCTTGTTCTCAAATGGCCAGTGACAAAATCCTGATTTTTTATTTATTTATTTATTTTGTCACAATATTATCTTTAAAAACATTTGACTGAGAAAAATTGGTAAATCAAAGTGCACAACATCACAAAGTTGCATTGCAATTTTTATAAGAGTGATTGTGATCTGGATGTTTTTCCTCTAAGAAGTTGTCGTTTCCTGTGATTACAATATGAAACTGGCAAACAAATATTTTATAGAGACTCTGGGTAGCATGCACAGCTGCAGCCGTCAAAATCCAATGTAATAAAATACAGTAACGTAGGCTATTATTTAAATAAAACTCAAATTAAGCTGATATGAGGGATGAAAATAAAAAAACTTTTGAGAAATAAATCAGGCTGGTGTAATACAGCAAGATAAAGAAAGCAGATGGAAGATACTTCACAGATATGGACTTCAAACTGAGTTCACACCAGTTCTTTCAAATGTTAAGTTGTGGTTCTTATTAAATATTGCTATTATTTATACTTTTTAATTTCCTAAATGCTATAAATATTTTATGCAAAATGTTTAATAAAACAGTTATAACTTTTTTACATTGTCATCCTTTCCTCCCACTGATGATATTCTGCAGCAGGATCACACATCCTGCCCATTAGTCACAAAGCATTATTGAATTTCATGCTGATTTAGTTCATAATTTCTTACTTGTCAGAGAGTTTAATTGTCAAGGCATCTGTGGGGACTAAAATATCAAGAGGCCACTGTAGACTTTCATTAATGAATTGTTTTCAAGTTTAAGATGATAATAGACCATGTTTTCCCCAAGGCTTCCAAAGCTGCAGTTTGTCATTTATCAATTAATAATCTGTCAGTCAGTCTGTAAAGTGCTGGATCTGGGAATTTCTAAGACATACATGTGAAGATGTGAAATATTCTCATCTTCAATTCAAAGTTTTTTTAAACCTCCAGCGAGCTGGTTTTAACAAGCTGTTTATGATTGATAATTATGTTAATGTCTGTCAGTGAAACGTACATTTATTTGTATTTACTGGCAGAAAGTGTCAAAGTCTGCACCTGTTTGACAGAAGACCCCAGTAAAGGCAGACTGGCTGCAGTCACAGGAGAACCCATTAGTTTTTTCCACACAAATCCCATGGTTTTGGCAGAGCTTGCCGTAGCTGCTACAATGGCCCGGGCATCCAGGTCGGACTCCAGGCGTTATCTTCGCCCTCTCCTCCAGGTCCAGAGTGACCCCGTTCAGCTGCAAGGAGCGGATGCAACCCAAAAAACCTTTCTGTCTTGAAGCAGTGCCTCCTGCCAAGATAAAAACCGGAAGATGCATTAGTTGGTCTCTATATGACACTCAGCGCTGCTACATTTGACGAATGCCAACTGAACCCATCCTAACAGTGTTTATAGACAGTCAGTTCATTAAAATGAGGCACCCAAAATCCACACACTGACAGTCCCACTCTCATATTGTCCCTGAATAACTTAAAATGTTAACGTTTATCTGTTTTCCTACAATAAAATATGAAGATTTTCACATTGGAACAGCAGCTCAGCATGACCATGCCTGCTCTGTAGGATACAGATAATGAAAAGACAATATTCAGTATGGCTGTTGATTAGCTGACTGCTTGGCTGATGGAACATCTGGAGTCTGATAGAAGATTTTTTACAGTGACAGGTGAGAAGAAATTCTCTCTATTTCACATGACGATTACCATTTAAGTATAGCAGCCCGACAAAGGATTTGGCAAATTCACGTGTTCTGAGTGCAAGCTGATAGGTTGTTTAAAAAAAAGTCTATGCATCAAATTTATTTATTCTTTTTGCAAACAGGAGTTGGGTGTTACTCTTACAGTCTGAAATTGGAACAAAGATTAAATGTTGAGCCAGAGTTGCTCTTCTTCATACAACATCACTAATCTCTGTGGTATTTCCATTTTTGTCCATGTAAAACAATATAAAAAAGTCAACTCGTTATCTGTTCACGTATTCAATATTAGTTAATTTATTTAGGCACTAGTTCAAAAGATTAATTAATAAACATTTGCCAAAATTACAATAAAAAAAAGCATGACAGAGAATTTCTTTGTAAAACTACTGATTGTCACTGTCAGCGAGAAATGAAACTATACTTTGGATTAAAAAAAATAAAAAAATCCTCACAACTAAATGACAACTAAATTACAGATACAAGTGACAGAGCCAGAATAATTCAAGGAAAAAACCCTGCATGACTTTTTTTTAAAATTTTTTTTTATGCCTTTCAAGCATTTTTACTTTTCCACTACATGGTGTGAAAGCACAAACCAATTACAGCCCCTCTCCTAACAAGTGCAACAATACCTGGAAAGCAAAGGCTTTGGTATTTGGGCTCATGTACAGAGGGCAGGATGAGGCGTAATGCAGGTGAAAATGGAAGGTGCCTCTAAAAATGTCACAAAAGACAAGATTTATTTTATTGTGCAATCGACACATTTTGCATTTGAGAAACCAAATCTTGTTTTTTTTTTAAACGATACAAAACAATAGTTCATAATTATTTCCAAAAACATTTCAGATTAATATTATAATCCACACACATCCAACTGTGTTTTAAGGTTTGATCATTATAATTGTGATTGTTTTCCAGAGGTAGCATTTGAGCTGCTGGTGAAAACTCTTAATTAGACTCGCATCTTTCACAGCCGAGTTCAGAGTCGTTTCTTTATTAGCGAGGTGTTGCCCTTTAACAGTTGCTAGCACATGAGCTTCTTTGCTGCTGCTGTCAATTTAGATCCAACATTTCTCTTCATTATCCCAGAGTTACACTACATAACACATGCACAACACGCATGCATGAACTTGCTCAACCAACAGTATGTAAACAGATTTTACTTTGCAGAGTATAGAATAATCTGTTCAAATAGGTGCATGCTTAACAACAAAAAATAAGCAGGTAATTTACAGCTCATACAAGAATGTGTGCTATGGTGCATGCATGAAATTAATTTCTTCCCAGGGGTACAAATTATGTTGAAGCAGAATGACTTGCTGTTAGAAATTCACCTGAGGCAATTTCACAAATTACTGGAACAAACTACGATTTACTCAATTTAAAATTAACTTTATAAAAGTGTGACAAGCGGTTTATTGCAGGATAAATGTCTTTGCAGCAAAGCAAAGTATAATTTTACAGAATAAATGCTGCAAATCTAATGATTAATTTTACAGGAAAATAAATGAAATTATGAAAGCGATGTTTTCTTGGAATAAAGTTTTTAATATATAAAAAAAAAGATATTTTGCATTCAAACATCCATGTGTTGCCAGTAAACACCACTTGGACAGTCCTGCTCATACCAGAGAAATTAATATTAAATAGTTCCTTTTTGCTTTCATGTAAAGATTATCAGCTTAAAGTTTCCAGTCAGTCAGTCCGACATATTTTCAGTCTCATCATTATTCACAGTTTTATTCAAAATGTGGGCACGCCAGAAAACAAATGCTGTTTGAGAGTTTTAGGAAGTCAAAATTTCAGGAGAAATTGTAAAAAAAAGAAAAAAAAAACTTTACATGAGCTTTAATAATTTGATTTTTAAATGTGCTTTTATTTTGGGCAATAGCTTCTTAAAATAAAAGATTCAACTTGCTTGAGATTCTGTTGCAGCGGTGGCTTTGTTGCTTTTTTATCTTTTTATTGTGCGGATATTGTTACTGGTATATTATAACTACATGTGACAAAATATCCTGATGCATGCTCAATAATCCAGGTAGAAACATCTAAAAAAGTTAAATCTGGTCCTCTGGACATTCAAAAAAAACAAAACAAAGCAAAACAACAAAAAATGTAGAAACGTTTCGTCTCTCATTTGAGAGACTTCCTCAGTCTGAGGTGCTGTATTCAGCTCAGTCTCTTAAATAGCACCTTCTCAGAGTGGATCAACCAGTTTGCTGCTGACAACCAAAACCAGCTGATCACATGTTCAAGAAGGACAATCAGCCTAACAATGGATCATTAGCACACCGATGGCTGTTTACTATTCACAGGGGGTTGAGTGATACTAGCAATCACAGCATTGTAAGAGGGGGACAGTTGAACACAGAGGCCTCCACCCCTGTTTAACGATGGACGATTTCTTTTCAAAAAGATGGCCTCCTTTACTCCTCTCTCAAACCATCGTTCCTCTCTGTCCAGGATGTGAACATCTTCATCCCTGAAAGAGTGACCGCTGGCCTGGAGATGAGTGTAGACCGCAGAGTCCTGGCCTGATGATGTTGATCTTCTGTGCTGGGCCATCCTTTTGGCCAGTGGCTGTTTAGTTTCCCCGATGTAAGACTGATCACCCTCCTGACACTGAACAACATACACAACATTACTCTGTTTGTGGCGGGGGACTGGATCTTTGGGATGAACCAATCTTTGCCGTAATGTATTTTGGGGTTTAAAAGCCACTGGGACGTTATGTTTAGAAAATAAACGTCTCAGTTTCTCTGATACTCCCTCAACATATGGAATGACCACTGGTCTGGGTCTGGGTTCCTCCTTTTCACCTGATGGCTGACTGGAGTCCTGTTTGGGTTTCTTCTCTGCTTTCAGGAAGGCCCAGTTAGGATATCCACATTGCTCTAGAGCCTGTCTTGTGTGGGATTTCTCCTTCTGCCTGGCTCCTGAGTTAGTGGGGATACTGTCTGCTCTGTGGTACAGAGTCCTGATGACTCCTAACTTGTGCTCCAAAGGGTGATGGGAGTTAAACTGCAAATACTGGTCTGTGTGGGTGGGTTTGCGGTACACCTCGATTTGTAAATGTCCTCTATCAGAGACTGAGACCTCACAGTCCAGAAAAGCCAACCTGCCATTTTTTTACATCTTCTCGTGTGATCTTGATGCATTTATCCACAGAGTTGATGTGGTCAGTAAAATGTTGGACATCCTGAGATTTAATTTTAACCCAGGTGTTGTCAACATACCTGAACCAATGACTTGGTGGTGTCCCTGAAAATCAAGGCTCTTTTCTACCTCCTCCATGTACAGGTTGGCAACAATAGGAGAAACTGGAGACCCCATAGCACACCCATGTTTCTGCCTATAATATTGCTCCCCATATGTGAAGTAGGTTGACTGCAGGCACAGTTTCAAGAGTTGACACAGTTGTTCTGTGGAAAGCGTGGTCCTGCTGCTCAGAGTGGTGTCTGATTTTAATCTTAAACTGACCACCTCTACTGCATCATCAACAGGAATGCACGTAAAGAGTGATGTGACATCAAAAGAGACCATTGTTTCATCAGTCTCCATGATGACATCCCTCACCTTATCCACAAAGTCCATGGTGTTCTGTATGTGGTGTTCTGAGCTGCCAACTAAAGGGATGAGCACAGACGCCAGATATTTGGAAATATTGTAAGTGACCGAGTTAATCATACTAACAATAGGTCTTAAAGGTACACCTTGTTTGTGGATTTAGGTAAACCATACAGACTAGGTGTGGCCTCCCCTGGGTACAGTCTGTGGTACAGAAAACGGTCAATAGCCTTGTCCTGTTCCAAAATTTACAGGCAATCTATTAACTTCTTCTTGTAACCACTTCCTGGATCTCTTTTCAGAGGTTCATAAGTGGTTAAGTCACTAAGGAGTGTCATAACTTTCTCATGATAGTCTTTCTGGTTCAAAATTGCTGCTCACCAATAACTTGGTGGTGTCCCTGAAAAGGACATCAAGGCTCTCTTTTCTACCTCCTCCATGTACAGGATGGCTGTGATCCATCTTACATCGGGGAAACTAAACAGCCACTGGCCAAAAGAATGGCCCAGCACAGAAGATCAACATCATCAGGCCAGGACTCTGCAGTCTACACTCATCTCCAGGCCAGAGGTCACTCTTTCAGGGATGAAGATGTTCACATCCTTGACAGAGAGGAACGATGGTTTGAGAGAGGAGTAAAGGAGGCCATCTTTGTGAAAAGAAATCGTCCATCGTTAAACAGGGGTGGAGGCCTCCGGGTTCAACTGTCCCCCTCTTACAATGCTGTGATTGCTAGTATCACTCAACCCTCTGTGAATAGTAAACAGCCATCAGTGTGCTAATGATCCATTGTTAGGCTGATGGTCCTTCTTGACCATGTGAGCAGCTGGTTTTGGTTGTCAGCAGCAAAACTGGTTGATCCACTGAGAAGGTGCTATTTATAAGACTGAGCTGAATACAGCACCTCAGACTGAGGAAGTCTTTCGGATAAATACGAAACTTTTCTACATTTTTGTTGTTTTGCTTTTTTTTTTTTTTTTTTTTTTTAATGTCCAGAGGACCAGATTTAACTCTTTTAGATACATGTGACAAAGCCTTAAAAAGTTTTTAACTTTGTTATTCTATATTATTGTGGAAGTTGCAACTATTTTTCCTTGGGAAAAACAAACAAAACAGTTTGTCATGTCCAAATTGCTTCAATGAGTCACTAAATAACGCTGACATTACATTACTATACACAAGTGTTTTAGTTAAACAGGCATACACGTTTTGAGACCCATTTAATAACAAATGTATTTTAACCTTATTCTTACAAAAAAAGATTTGAGCAAACCGTTTTTTAAGCCATGACACTGAAGCTGTGGAAAATGGTCTTTTGTACTCTGTACAGTAGTCCTTCGTTTACCGCGGGAGCTTCCCCCTGCACTTGTGGGCTGCACACATGGTGCAAAAAATCATTTAAAATTAATTATTTTAAATAAACAACCCATGACTCATCCATCAATCACCCAACTGTGTCATGTCCAATCTTCGAAAAACCTCGATAAAGCGAATACGCAAAAAACAAACCGCGGAATAGTGAGGGACTACTGTATTTTAAAGATTTGTCTTCGTCTGCCCTGTCCAGGGTGTCCCCCACCTCTCGCACAGTGACTTCTGGTAATGGGCACCAGTGACCCCAGCAACCCGAAAATAAAGAAGCAGGTAAAAGATAGTGGATGGATAGAATTAGTGGAAGAAACTCAAAACACAGTTGGGACTTGTTTTATATTTGAGAATAAAAATAAACACCATAGATATATATATATATTATATTATATTATATATATTATACATTATTAGAAAAACTACTGGATGCCACATTGACTTTTGCAAAGTATTTTTGAAGAACCTTAAATCTCATCAAGATAGTTGTGGTTAAAATGTTGCTTCATTCTCTGCGGTTTTGAAAAGAAAATGTTTTAAACTGTTAAAGGGGTTATATTAAACAACAAGTACAGGTTTCATTAAGGGAGCCAGTCTGGAAGTTGTAGTAATTATGGTGGGTTGAAAACGTAAAAATAATCTTCGATATTTGTTTAGTTGCCCTCCAATCTCTTTATTTTGCTCCAGCTCTTCCAAATTGAAATAGCTAAAGAAGTTTTACCACAAAGAATAGAAAATTATTCCAGTGGGTAGATTTTTATTAATACAAGGTATTTTACTTTAATAACCTAAAATGTAATATTAAAAAAATTTTCAACCTACTGATGCTTTTAGTTGCCTTCAGGCTGTCAGGGCATTTAAAAAGATTCAAACGTTTAATTCTTACCTATAAATAACTGACTGTTGAGCTGTAGATGAATTAGTCCATCAGCAGGAGCTTCCTGCGTGGTAGCGGGGAATTCATCCACACGTAGCGACGCCTCCTTCACATTTCGCTCAGCTCGCACACCGTGCCACTCGTTGTCGTTCAGCGGGCCACTTGTTTTAACTTTTACTTCTCGAGGTCCATTTCCCACATCAAACGAGAAGACAACCTCTGTAGAAGCTGACAAAAATTAATGTTATATACATACAATAATAATTTGTACAGCAAACGAAACAGCTGGATGCTCGAGTTAATGCCACACCAGCTGAGAGTTTAAACTGTTCTTCACATAAAAAGACAACCGATATTGTAATCGTGAATCCTACAACCAGGAAAAAACTTTACCTCATTTATCTGGCTTTTTCAAGAAATTAAATGCAGAAGATGTTTATTATGATGGCATGGAAAGATAAAACAATAAAATGCATTCTGTATATGGAAAAAATCAATGCCAAATAATAAAGAGGCGTTTACTTAAAGACACACATTGTTTTCCAGCTGGATTTATGACTATATTACTGTTTTATTTAAAATGCTAATCATTATTAATATTATTCTTATTTCCGCTTATTTTATTTTTAGGATTTGTTCCGCCAGTCTGGTGCCAGATTGTGTTATTTTTATTAAAATAATTAGTCAGTTGTATTCTCCATCATCGTATGTTGGCAGCACTGACTTCCTCCCACAGACCCATCTGTTGGCAGCATGGACAAACAGCTGGACACGGATCTGTGAGCATTTTAAACAAGCCCAGGGCAGGAAGGACAGACTGCAGCTGCAGACTCATTTATCTGTTGTTTTTGTGTGTGTGCATGAGTCTTTGTGTGTACACTCTGTGCCTAAATGCATGGGTTTAACTGAGTACAAGTCCAGGGGCCCACGGCGCACAGATGCATGTTTGTTGCTGCTGATTGATTCAAATTAAAAAAGTGACCCTCGTGTCTCACTGGCCAATGGTCCAAGAACTGACCAATCAGAATGGCTAGTTTTGGGGCTTGTCCCCGATGACTGACAGGCAGCTACTAACATGTCAGAGGAAAACGTTTGAGTGGTCCAACAATGTTCAGTCAAGTCATCTGGACATTTTTTTTGTTGAGACGTTTCGCCCTCCATTCGAAGGGCTTCATCAATCTGAGTTACTACATCCAAACTCTTTTCCCCACCAAGCAGTACACTGCTACAGTGGACCAACCAGTTTTCTGGTGATAAGATGGTTTCTGGGGGCCGTCCTCTCCCCTGTTTGAGAGTGGTGCTCATGAAAAAGAACACGTCAGAACAAGCTTTAAGAATTACTGGAGACGGGACCAAAGTTGGCAAAATCTTTTAAACCAGCTGCCAGAGGAGCTGAATCCACAGAAGACTGTTTGCCAGCTCCCCCACCTCCTGAGGAAGAGGAGGCGGCGGCACGGTCCATGCAGGTGGATGCAATATTAGCTGAAGAGGAGCGGAGGAAAAAAGAGGCGCCCAGGAGAAAGCGACAAGCCTGAGACTGTTAGAACAGTGACCCAGGCCGCTGGGCATCATCATCGACGTACAGGTGTTGTGCCAAACACTGATCAACCACTGAGGGAGCGTGCAGCCTTTAAGTGTTTGTCTGGGTTTGACCATTTGCCATTAGTTTGAAGTCAAGGTTAGTGGGGGGCCAACAAGACCACTTAGCCCCGGGTCCAACCAGCAGGTTAAGGGGGCCCTGTGTACACATATACTTAAGTTGATAAAGTCAGTTCAGAACACTTTTGTTTGATCAAACAGATGTTTACTTTCAGACATGTTCAATGCTTCGTCAAGCATCATTTGGAAATGGATCCAACGATTTCCATATTCAGTGAGACATCTGTGATCTCACTGCGGAGCAATAATTGCACTATTCTAATGACTCTAAGCAAGTTTTATGGTAAGTTTTGAGAGACAGAAATAAATAGACTTACTTCATAATGTGAATTTGCTGGATTTTCTCAAACATACTGGCTTTCCCCTGTTGGATATTTCTTATCTAGACTGGTCCTATGGTTTTGATCTGCTCAGAGACGGGATTATAATGAAATTATGACCCGGTTCTGACTGGGTTAAGCTGGGCCAGCAGCTCTAAGAGAGTCTCCCTGGGATTTCAATATCAGTCAAGGAATAGTTTAATCTGCTTGCCACATCACGTAGGAAGGCTTTTGAAGCACCGTCTCATATTTCCTAACACATCAGAACCACATAAGATCCATTGAGATCACACTTCGTCACGCCCCCTCATACACTGACAGGTTGAGCTTCCCTTCTGCGAAGGAGGAGACCAGGACCCTATAAATGAGTAATGACACGGGACATCGGGGCTCTTCCGGGTCTGTGAACGTGTCACAGACCGGAGAGTCCAGCGCTGTAAATTGTAACCTTTTCCTGCCTTTTTTTAATATAATTGATAAAACTTAATTGATGTTTCCTTGATTTATTGATATTGTGAGTTGCCACTTCTGAGGGAGATTCGAGCCGGGGGGAAAGAGGTGGTTTCTGGGTCTGATGACCCGCAGCCAGCTCCCGTCTTTAACACCCCATTACAAAAAAAAGGTGTTATTTATTTATTTATTTATTTATTTATTCATTTATTTTAACAGTTCAATACAAAACTCATTCTAAAAAAGACAAGCTTTAGAAATATGAAAACACAGGACTGCACTGTCAGATATATTTGCCAAGCATTTGTTGATAAAAAATAATTATTGCTTCAGGCATGTTGATTGATGTTCACACTTTGGTTAAACTGAACACCTAACATACACTGATCAGCTGGTGCAGCTCTGCAACTGGAGAAGATTATTAATTTGGTACAACTGCAACAAAAATGCAGAAGATGTGCTGCTGACGTTGCTCTAAAAGTATTCCATGTATCCGGAGTAGAAAGACCTGTTCTCTCTGTGTTTTGCTTTGTCTGCATGTTACCTGGACTGCAGTGCTAACTCCAGACAAACTTTTTATCCATTTATTTAAAGCTTACTCATGTGGCCAGGTTTAAAAGTTTAAATCCTCATTCCTTCATCATTTTTGCCAATGCCCCAAATTCCCATTTGGATGCAACCACATATATAGCACTAATGCTGTTGCTTTTCTGTTTTACTAGGCCAGCTTTGACATTTTATAGTTTAAAAACACTTTGTAATGATTTATGAGCATGTTGTAGCTATTAATTTTAACACCACCTACTAATCATTACTACGCGAAAAAATAAAATATAAAAAGTGAGGTGAGCTGAAGGCCACATAAAAGACAATTCATTAATTCTAACACTGCCTGCTTGGCTACATATCATGGGAAGAAGTTTGTTGTGATACCGGCATCCATCTATCCATCCAATAACTGACTCAGTTGAAAAAAAAAAAAAAAAAAAACCCCACCACAACCTCATTAAGAAACTTCTTCCTAGCTTCTGTCATGTTAGGAGTAATAATTATCCAGAAACATCTCCTCCAGTTATCACAAGAATAACAATGATAAAAAATATGTGTCCTGCTCTAAAAATGACAAGATCCCCTGAAGCAGGAGGAGCAGTACTTTAAAGACTGTGAACATTGTGAACATGTATGACAGCTGTGTGTGAATGTGATTAATTTATTAAGAGAGACATAAATATGTTGAGATGTTATTACGCAGATGAAAATAAAATAGTTAAAACACAACCTAGCAGTGCGTGCAGTTTGTACTCGCAATAGAGTCAATAAACTATGTACTGTACATTTTCTGAACTTTTACCCTTATTTATTATAGAAAATAAAAAAATATATACAGTAGTCCCTTGCTACTTTGCGGTCTTACTCTTTCGCTGTTTGTCAACAACTGTCAACTTTAATATTACTTACATGATTGGGAAAGTACAGGATAAAAAGTTAAACGAAAAAAAACTTTGGACAGGTGCTGCCATTTTGTAGTTTTCTTCAATAAGTCTATACTGTAATGCCATTCAGAAGAACTACATTACCCAGAAGCCAACAGTGCTTCCAACCACTGCTTTCTGCCGAAATGAAGGGAAAGTTTTTGCAATGCAAATCTGTGCTATCTATTAAGCTCACAGAACCGGCAGGAAAGTTGCAGATATTCCTGAAGTTTCCTGAAGCTCAATTATCCATGCGCACATCAACCTGGACGGGGCAGTGGGCTTCGTCGCTGCAGGGTAGGTCTGCAGAACCGAAACCGAGCTGCTGTTCTGCAGAGCAGTTGAGTAAAATGTTACAGTACTGTACAGTATAGGAATGCACTGATCCACTTTTTTTTATTTTAATTTTTTTTTTTTTTACTTCCGCTCCAGATACCTAAATCTGGATATCTGCCAATACAGATAATGTTCCAATACCATCATCCTTGATTTTATATGAGACTGTAAAAACGCTTTACAGGCAAGTACGATTTGTACAAATATATGCATGCATGTTCAAAAAGGCAACTTGAGGTAAGTAAAAGGTCAGAAAAGGAAGTCAGAATCTTGATCAGAAATGTACTTGGTCATGAAGCACGGTGAAGTTCAGCAACTTCTCAGTAATCCCCTTTAGCTTTCACGTTGTCCAGTGGAAGTTTACCTTGCTGTTGGAACAACTACAGAAGTGATTTCTGCCTTTAGTCTTTCTCCCACCTGGCTAAACAATCCTCGTGCTCTTTAATGTAGTGCTTTATCAGATGTTTAAGTTTGTTGTGTTGTAGGTCATGATGGAGCTTCTTCCTCAGTACAGCAGCTTTGAAAACATTGCACGTTGCCGACTTGCTTGCGGTGTTTCTAGTGTAAAATATTTCAACACAGCGGACATGTTGTGATGAAAGGTTGGGTAGCCTTAAGCCAGTGCTGCTCAATCCTCCCTCAATGCTCATGGTTTATCTAGCTGCAAACTATGAAGTGAATATCCTGAATGTGAGGCAAGTCTTATTACTCTGGATTTCATGAGACATGCCTCCGTTCAGGAAATCTATTCCATAGTTTGAAGCCAACTTGCAGAGCCACCCACCGAGGATCACATGGAGATATTTCAGCAGACACAGACTTGCATCATGGATCGGAAATCTCTGCAGGTTAGATCGGAATATTCAGATACGCAAATTATGCTGGTGTTGGAACCCAATAGAAATACTGGATCAGCCCCATTCCTAGTACATACTGTATATGTATGTTGTTAAAAATGACATAGGTTTAAGAGTTTAGAACATGACATAGGTTTAAGAGTTTAGAACATTGCAAGAGTGTGGGAAGGGTTTTTAAAACCTTAAAATATATATAAATGCTAAAGTAAATATAGTGTCCCTACTTCGCGGTTTTCCACCTATTGCAGTTTTGTGTACAACGTCACCCCCGTGATAAACAAGGGACTACTGTAATATCTTATTTTAGAGTTCCCAAGTTTTTCAGTGTGTTGTATAGTTTTTGTTCTTCTAAAATATTAGCAGCAGGGAACAATTGGACTTAAGCTGCCCAAAAGGCCATGTCCACATTTTTTTTTTTATTGTTGCTTACTGACAAAAGCATATTTTCCTAATACTTGTCTATCAGCTACAAAACCGCAACGAAGCATTACCTTAAATTTTTGAATGGTAAACTGTTCAATTAAAACTAAATAGACCTTTTCCACGTGGGACTTTACAAACCAGGAGCTAAATTAATGTGTTTGTGAATAAATATGACAAAAGTTTGACTTTGGGGTTCCCTGCAAAAATACATCTGGTAGATATCTTCACCACTTGCTCTTGCCGAGATCGGGCACTTCTCCCTTCCCCTCCCTCTCCGCTTTGCTTTGCTGCTCTGTCTGTGAAACTGCTTCTGAGCCTCTCTACATATCTTTCAAACCATAATTATGGACTTGTTTTCATCAGTTGGTCCCTCAACACAATTGATAACATTTCTTCAAAGAGAAGACAGGCTTTAGGTGAACCGATCTGCCCTGGTGGCACGCATGCAGCTGGACATCTCATCGACTTGGAAGACTTTGATGATGTGTTTATCTCTGCTGCCATTTGTGGATTTTAAGGACGCACATTTAATTGGATTTACGAAAACTGGTTCCTGCTTTTTGGATTCGGCTGGTTGCTGGTTTTATCAACAATGAAGGAAGTCGTCTGCAGCAAATTTGGACCCGATCATGCTGCTTGCCTTTATGATGGCTTGGTTCGTGCCTCGAGTACCCAGACTCAAATGCTTTGGGCAGAATGGATCAGATCTAGGGGATTTTATTCAGTCACGTTCCATCTGTGTTGCCATGTAATTTTGGACATTTTGGACCGAGTGGACCAACACAGACTCAAGGTAGATGTCAATAAGTTCTGCCTGTCCCCAAAACAACTGTGTGTTTATCTGAATTTGGCTCCCTTGGCTGGCCTTGAAGGCCATCTTATATGAATTCATCTGGAGAACATGTGATCTGACGCTCACCCCCCCCCCCCCCCCCTCCCTGAGTAGTTTCAAACAGATAACCAGATGAAACCAGATGAATAAACATTGTGTCATCATTTCAGGACTCTTGGATTCTTAGACGTCATTCTTGGCCATTCCCCAACATAGCTCGAGAATGTTTACGGATCTCACCGGAGGACACTGGCTGAATATTACATCCTTATCAGAGCACTTACAGTGCCCTCGAGAGCGTCTATGGACATGCTCAGAGCTCTCGTCGTCTCCCCCACCCCCCGCAGAATGTCTACGTCACTATGTGCTTGTTTGTGTGAGGTGTTTTTTAATATCAGAGTTTTTCTTCTCAGGCTGGAAAAAAAAAAGTCTGATAGGATTTATTTTTTGCCTCCAATTCCTACATATGTCCAGTTTCACTACTTTTGTCTGTTTAAACAGATCTCACTTGTAAACGAGTCTTCTAGGCTCAATGTGACTTATCTGTCTAAATAAAGTTTGAATCAATATACTGTGAAAATGTTGATTTTCTTCTAAAAAGAATCGTAGGACATTGCTGAAGAGTGAAGTATTTTTTTCTAACTTTAGATTGTAAATTAGACTAAAGTATGATACAGACCTGCTTTAATGTAAAATTCACAACTAGATAAAGGCAAGCAGAGAGACATTTTCAACATTTGTGCTCTGCAAAGTCCGCCTCAAACATTCAGGTGAAAACATTTACTTTGTTGCAGCTTTACACGATGTTTAAAGGAAAAAAGTCAAAATGCCTTTTTAAACCCATGATGCAGAACATTGTTAGGGTGTCACTTACAGCTGAGTTCTATTCGTATGAAGTCCTTGATGCCAAGATTTTCAAGGAAGACTCCGGAGGAGAATGTTGTTTTAAACAGAAAAGAGATGTCTGCATTCAGCTCGCCATGAAAAGTAGGAAAGTGAAGGTAGGACGTTTCCTTGTCAAAAAATGCAGCGTTCCAGAAGTTCTCTGCAAAAAAAAAAAAAAAAAAAAGTTTCAGAAAATGTTTGCATGTTTTTTTTTCTTTTCAGTCTCGAACAGAAGTCGTAAAACTTTTCTCCTCTTTTCAGAAGCCACATATCTCACTCTGGAACAAAGCTCATTAAAGAAAACTCATTATGACGGCTGTGTAATGAAAACCATGTAGTAAACAAATGAACCAACTGTTCAGCTAATTAGGTAAGAACAAAGGCAAAACACCAGCTACGCTTTCTCATTTATATTGATTTATCTTTGAGCATTTATTTATCTAATCATAAAACTTAACACAGAAATTATAGGCAATTAAAAAAAAAAGACAAATATGCCACATTAATTTATTTTGCATTTTCCATTAGCGGTTGTTATTTAAGCACAAAGAGAGTCATATATTTTAGCTAGGAGTCTGCTAATTAGCTAACGTAATTAGCTGCCATCCAATTTTCCATTAACAAGTTAAATGGCAAAAAGGAGATAGGTGAAAAGGCTTGAATAAAACCTACGTCTTGACTTATACTCTATTAAATCATCTTCGCTATGTGTAATGATGTCAACACTGTCAACATTTGGCATCAGCACTGTTAAAAATAAAAATAAAAAACCAGCTACCAGCTAAAATAGACTTACTGTCTCCATGACAGCGCAGTGGTCCCACCTTGTAGGCAGCCTCTGATCTAGAACGCTGGATGTCACCCAAAACCAGAGACCTGACAGGAAGGCTCTCCTTATGGGTGAGCAGGCCTGAGTCATCGGTCCTAACGTAAAGAGTTGAAAGAGGGGAAAAAGAAACTGATTAGCTCAACAGCATGAGTAGATTATTAGAAGTGTGATAATTGTGCCTATTTAAACTCAAACAAGAGAGAAGTTAAACATGTAAGAATTAGAATGCAAACAATTGCAGACATTATTAAAAATATATATTAGCTGAGTTTTTAAACAACACTTTCTGAATCTGCTTTCTTAACAAGCTTGGCTTGATTGTTTTATTTGGGGCATTCACCAAACAAATTATGCTCTTTCAGATCCTTGTGGTCTGTGTGCAGAAAAATACTGTACAAAATGATTCAGGTGAATCTGATGGAATATTAACAGCCTACAAATGAGATGTAGATGTCAGGAGAAAGATCTGAGATAAAGATGTGCAGATTCAGGGAGGACCAAAAATTAAAAATATACAAAGACAGAGAGGGTTTGGGGCAGCAAGCCTGATTTCAATATGAGAAAATGGGCGTAGCTGCAGAACTGGACTGAGGAAATGTGTGAAGTTCGAAATGGAAACATTTAAATAAAGTTTGATGAAGGATGCTCACATTCAGCTATTGAGATTTGTCACAAGCCCCATGGCCAGAAACAAAAGACTTGGTTACTCTTGTTTTCAAGCCAATCAAGCATTTATGTCTAAGATAAATGTGAATTATTTAGTCCTATTGGACAAGGTTTATTAAACAATAAAACAATTTTATGACAACATTTAAACATTCATAATGTAAACAAAGCATTTATCTTAGATATTACACACTTGCTTTTAACGTCCATCTTGAGTTCTGATACGCATAATACTTTCAAGCCAACTTACTTAAAAAAAATAATAATTGTAAAGGAGAAGGAGGCGCTCCATAAGATTATGGTTATATAAGAATGAAGAAAAAAAAGGGAGGAACCTCTTCACATATCTTAAACTGCTTATTATTTATTCTTACTAGAATGGAACAAGAACAAAGCCTGGTTTCTTTTTAGCACTGTCACCATGCTGACCAAAATTGATAACATTATTAAAAAATATGTATTAGGGGAGTGGCGGTGCAGAGGTTAGAGAAGATGGGCCTGTGATCGGAAAGTCGCAGGTTCAACTCCCGGTACAGTCAACATCAAAATGTGGGTGGAAAAGGTGAAACGCCCACACCTGCCTCCACCCTCATTCGCCCCACTCTGGGCCCCTGAGCAAGGCCCTTAACCCCCACCATGTGCTCCCTAAACAGGTCTCTTTTGAAAATGAGTTCTTGTGGCTCAATGAGACTAACCTGTATAAATAAAAGGGTAAATGAAAATATATAAAACAACAACAACACCTCCTCTGTTGGGCTGTTCCTTTCACTTTCAGCAATGACTTCATCAGATTCTTCACAAAGGAAATTGCTTCTATAATGAGACAGTTCAAATTACTTTGACCTTTTTCCCCTCGTGCTTCTGAGATAGCTTTACGAACAGGTAAATTTGGGCTTAGACTTTCTTCATTGTGGGATTATATGAGACAAACAAACAAACAAGTAAGCACTATCAGGGCAGCACGGTGGAACAGGTGGTAGAGCTGCTGCCTCTCAGTGAGCAGGTCACCCTAATTCAAATCTCAGTCTGGGGGACTTTCTGAGTGGAGTTTGCATGTTCTCTCTGTTCATGTGTGGGTTTTCTCCGGGTACACCGGTTTCTCCCCACAGACCAAAAACTTGCATGTTAGGCTGATTGGTAACTCTAAAAATGTCCCTAGGTGTGAGCGAGAGTGAATGGTTTTTTTTTTGTTTGTCTCGTTTGTTTCCATGTGTCCCTGTGACAGACTAGAGACCTGTCCAGGGTGTCCCCCGCCTCTCGCACAGTAATGGCTGGACATGGGCACCAGCGACCCCCGTGACCCAAAAAGATATTAGCGTTAGAGTTTAATATCAGACATCGGCCATTCCATTGAAATAACTCGCCGATATAAAACGCGCTGTTTTTGCCCGCAGCGGCAGCACAACGTGATGACGTCACGTGCACCTACCTGATCTCACGGCGGAGAGGAAAATTCAAAAATGTCGGCCATGTAGAAGTTGAATTTATTGGTGAGGATGTCAGTTTCCAAAGATTTATGGACTACATTGAGCCTCGCTATATCGTCCCCAGTTGGGGATTTTTTTCCGACGTAACGTTACCCGAGTTACAAGCCGTCATTTCCGACGTCATTGAGAAGCTAATAACCGATAGCATGACTTGTTGGGTGAGTTTTAGCACAGACATTTGGACGTCATGTCAGCCTTGTTAGCATGATTAGTCTTACGGCACAATGGACAGAGAAAAGCTTTGAACTTAAAAAGTCTGTCCTTCATGCACAGGAGTGCAGAGGATTCCACACTGCAGCTAGAAACCTGGAACAAGCCTCCACAAGTGAGACAACATCGCAGGTGACTAATGCTAATAAATAACATTTAACTCTTTTCATTTCATATAAGTCAAAGTGCTATGCATATCATATGGCTGCTACTAGCCACCAGCAGCTCTTACAGCTGTTGCACAATTTTTGTAGCAAATAAGCCTAAATAAGAGGGCTAT
Organism: Nematolebias whitei; assembly: GCF_014905685.2. Classification (NCBI taxonomy): domain Eukaryota; kingdom Metazoa; phylum Chordata; class Actinopteri; order Cyprinodontiformes; family Rivulidae; genus Nematolebias; species Nematolebias whitei. Next base: position 8,750,190 of record NC_056500.1, read on the forward strand.
GTTCTGACAAAGGAACGCATATAAAAATATAGGTATCGGCATCGGTTATTGGCCAAATAAGTTTAAACATATCAGCATCGAATATCGGCCAAAAATCCAATATCGTGCATCCCTAAATATTCCATTTAAAATATGTCACAATGGCAGCTCTACGAGTTGCGCCACCGTGAACAGCACGGTGGCGCAACTCGTAGAGCTGCTGCCTGCGAGCGAGCAGGTCCCTGGTTCAAATCCCAGTTCAGGGGCCTTTCTGGGTGGAGTTTGTATGTTCTCTCCGTGCATGCGTGGGTTTTCTCTGGGTGCTCCGGTTTCCTCCCACAGACCAAAAATATGCATGTTAGTCTGATTGGTAACTCTAAATTGTCCCTAGGCGTGAGTGAGAGACTGAATGGTGGTTAGTCTCGTTTGTCTCTGTGTCCCTGTGATGGACTTGCGACCTGTCCAGGGTGTACCCCGCCCCTCGCACAGTGATTGCTGGACATGGGCAGCGGTGACTACTGTGACCCAAGATGGATGGATGGATGGATGGTAAAAGATAATGGATGGATATATCACAATATACAATTAATAGGATTGGAATGTTAAGAAATTTGGGAGCTATTTAGGAGAAGGAAAAAAGGTTTATTTGTTTTATTTTCTGCTGGAACCGACTGAGAAGAATACCGGCTCAAGCTTTGATAATATTTTGCAGCTCTGATAATGTCTCCAAGACGGACACGAGAAGCCCCAACATAAAACAAACAAACTTTCATAAAATAATTAAAGCAAAAAGACTGATGCAGCATCTGAACTGAACTGAAAATTCAAATGACCATAGGAATACATGAGATGCAAACTTTCAGGCATGGAGAGCAAAAATGCAGAACTAATGAGTAACAGGCTGAATAAGTAGAGTAGAGGCAAGTGGAAAATGGAAACACCTGGGCTGATTGCTGATTAGGGACAGGTGAGGGTGGCAGACTAACTTGAAAAACCAGCAAGGACACTAACTGAGGGTAAATGAGGAATGGGTCATGCGAGACTGGGAAACTAAATAAGACCGATACTACAATAAGTACAAAAATACAAAGGAAAAAAGATCTAAACTGGCAGGAAAACACAATAGAATCAAAAGCACAGAAAAATAAAACATAAACCAGGACGGGAATAAGACTAAAAGATCAACTCAAGGAACTAAAATACAGAAAAACAGACTATGACAACAAATTCACTAAATATCTTATTGGAATCAAAAGTTCTGCACTGAACAGCTTTAAATCATATTTACCTGATAAATGAATTCAAGTTTATTCCATATAAATAAAGTTATCCTCAGAATTAGTCTTCATTGATTGAAACTACTTTTCTAAGAGCTCAATTTATTTTAATGAACTAAACTTTTGCTCATTAAAAATAAAATTTGTAGAGCAAAATAAATAATCAGTGTTGCTAAAATAAGTGTTTCATCGTTGCCTTCAAAACATTTGGAGACAACCCATCATTTGTTTGTTTATTATTCTAAATAATTGCTTTTAGGAGAAACCAAGAAAGACAAACTTCACATTAATAAAAAAAAAAAAAAAAGAAGAAGAATCATCTCTCATACCTCTCTCAACATAATGTCTCTTAAGGCTGTTTATGTACCAATCAATAATGCACACAGATGTAAATTACCACTGGTCGTAGTCAGCATCACAGTTGCAGTAGAAACTGGAGTCCAGACAGTTGTCCTTCAGACCGCACGCACACTGCCGGCTGCCAGGCAGAGCTCCGCCCCAGTAATTCTGGATCTGACCTGCGCCTGGACCACCCACCCACCAGCTAAATGGAGCACCATCTTTAAAACACAAACACAACATAAATCACTTGATTTGCACCTGAGAAAATCTATACTGCAGACCAGATGAACAAACTACAGCAACAGCGTTCCACACCATCCATTCAAGGTAGAATTGTAATGTCCTATTTGTAAGTACAAAGGCAGAAAGTAGAGTGTGGGTTGAAGATAATGTGCCTCTGATACACCTCTTAACAATCAATAGAGTATTTCACACAGACTAATGTGTGTGTGAGAGAAACAGCCCTGTGTGTTGGGACACACTGCTTTGACCAAAGATGCTGTCGTCACTCAGCTGATTCAACAATAGCTGTTAACATTTAGTGAACTCTCACTGAAGTGGTGTTGAGCACAATCAAATAGGAGGAAAAGGCAACTTTAAAAAGGTTTTTTATTTATTTATTATTGCACCAACGCAAAGTGACTGTTGTGTGAAAAGAGCTAATGAGTCCTGTGAACACAGAGAAATTATCTTTGAAAGGTGTCGAACATTCAACTGGTACTCCATCCATCTTTTCATTTCATTTAGCAGCTAATTTAAATGGGTCTTTTAATTGAAATTGCTTTCTTCATTTGAGTGTATAATTGTAAATTTTCTCATCCCCAGCTTCCATTCTGATTGTTCCATTTGAAAATCTAACACACGAATCTTTAGAATCTAAAGTCTGACATCCTCCTGCTTTCTCGAACTGAAGAAATACAAACACGTCCTCTCTAAATAAACTAAACGGATAATAAAAAACTATATTCCTGTCTTACTCCTTCAGCATCTTAATATGAAATACCTGTGAGGTGGAAGGATTATCTCAGCAAAGGAAAAGTTATTATATATATATAT
>NC_056500.1:8752943-8755844 GCF_014905685.2 Nematolebias whitei
ATATATATATATATATATATATATATATATATATATATATATATATTATAACTTAATTGTGTAAATCTAATTCGCACCATTCTGCACTGGTTTCAGTTATAGTTCCCACAGAGGCAGTAAAACTTGCTTGGCTAAAAAGGAAACAAAAAAAAAAGTTGCCTCCAGTCATTTTAATGACATTTTCACTGAATATTCTCAGCAAAAAAAAGGAACGAAAAAGCTTACCAAGACAATATACTGAATGTTTTTCTTCATATGTCGTCTCAGTGACTTTAATTATAACAAAAATGTCAAAGAGCTTCTTCTCTCAGCCCTTACCCAAAGAGTTGAAGAGGCGGGACCTCCTGCAGTGGAACGACAGCTCCTGCTCACAACGCTCCGACTGACTGATGATGGATGCAAGCTGCTCCTCTTCAGAGGAGTAGTCAAAATGGGCAAAGTGTTGATTTCTGTCAGAGGAGGACTGAATTCTTGTCAGTTCTGTGTTATTGTGTTGGATCACAACCCATGTCTTATCCTCTGGTAGAAATACAAGAACACAGGAAAGACAAAAAGAAAGCACCAATCACTTAGACTGAAAAATATCAAAAGTTTGTATAAAATGAAAAATAATTTTCATGCCGGTGAGTTTTACCTGTCATGTTACAGTAAACAAGCTGAGGTTTAACTGGTCCACTGCCGTCCACATCTATGAAATAAAGTCCTGATGTGTTGCCTTTGTGTTTGTACATCTCACAAGACAGTTCATGTTTGGCTAAGGAGGGAAACAACCAAATGTCACCTGCAGTGTCTGAAATAATAACCGTCACACAGACCACTAACAGCAGAGCAGATTGATCAAAGTCTGCACATCAAATTAAAGTTATAATTGATCGAGTTCTTAAAGGAGAAAATAAATATATAAGTATTTTTTAGCACCTAAAAATCTTTGATGCTTAAGTTTAAATTATTCAGCAAGAAAAGAGAGAAGTTAACAACCGAGAAGTGAACAAGTGCTTAATACGTTCTCTTTGAAGAGAGAAGTGGGAGAAAATTGTGGCTTTCATCTGCCGCAGGATGCAATCCCTTTGTTCTCCCTTCAACAATCCCCAGTGGACAGAGTGACACTTTTTTCTGCATTATGTCATACCAGGCAGGTTATTTTTGTTAAGAAGCATATTAAATTTGGGCTAAACTTATTTGCAAGTCTGCACAGGTCTGCAGGTACCGCATCATTTCCAGTAAATACAACCTGTTTTTAAAAGTTACTTTGTATTAAAAGCCTGATCCAGTTTTCACAGTTTGTGCAAAGCTCAAACCCAAGAAATCCACACAAACATGAGGAGCTATAAAACCCAGAGGCTTAACAGTAACACAAATGTATATAATACAAAAGACTGAAATGGTAGCAAAAGAATAAATAAAAAAGAGTTGAGAAATCACAGAGGAGGCCTAGACAGGGTAAGGAAGCTCTATGCAAGACTGTAGGTGAGGTAAAGACTGGCAGATTAAATGGACTGGGACTGATGAAGAGGTAGGAGACGGGTTGTTTGATGGTTACGGAGGATAGCAGGACAGAGGAGAAGAAGCTGATTGAGGACGAGCAATGAAGCAAACTGAACATAAAAATATTGAAAACAAGCATCACAAGAAACCAACACTAACAAAGAATCTCAAAGGAAACAAATAGAAACATGAAAAGAATTCATTATTCATCATTAATCAATTAAAAGAGACCATGAACCCAGGATCATGATAGTATGTCACTAAAATGTTGTTTTGTAAGAATAACTAAAAAAATAAGAGTACTGAGAACTGTTTGTGAAGATTCTCAGTCATCCAGGTCATGGTAAATTAAAAAACAGTAAATTTTTCATGGAAGTGCTGAGTACTGTGTTTTTACCTTTTTTTATTTTCAGTAAGAATCTTCCTTTCATTAGGATGGAGCTTTTAAAATGTTACATTTTACTACAGTGTTGCTCAAACTTGCATGACACTAAAACACAGTAAATAAAAAAAAACTACCTGAAGATAATAAGACATCTGAATGAATCAGCAAATAAACAAAAAATAATCATATAAGACAAATTAAACTAAATTCTAGTTTACAGAGCATCATGAAACATCTGTCAGGTTTATTCCCAAATGCACACGGCTAATTAAAGTTCTGAAACGATGACGTAACAAAAATCCACAGGAAATTGACTGATGGTGGACATGCAGCATCTGCTGTATTAGAAGAAAGAAAAAAAATTGTTTTTAATATAATAATAAAACCACGTTATATTATATGGCATGCACTTTAGATTTTTCCCATTAGCTGTTTGAATTAAATGACAGGTTTGAAGTAGTAGAGTGTGTCAAAGTTTCTTTCTTTTAATTTGTCAACCAAATACCCAACAAAAATAGTTACAGGTGGTTAATGGTCCTTCATTTAGTCTTCAAAATCTTGATGATTGTGCATGCCAGGAAAAAAAAAAAGACCAAGTCCAATTCTTAACAGTTTTTCTTAAAATAAAAGAAGAGATTTTCATGCTGTTGTCTGATTAAAGTATCAAAGAGATAAGACGTGATGTGTTTTCCTTCATGCTTACAGCTGTGGCAGGTGGCTCCTCTGTAGCCACTGGTGGAGCAGTTGCAGTGGAAGGTACTCCACGACTGAGTGCATCTACCTCCATGTTCGCAGTGGCTGGGAGAACACCTGCGAGACAAACAGAAAAGAGACTTACAAAAGAAAGGAAGAGGTTTTACGTTGACAAAAGACAAGGTTTCCAAGAGGATTCATAAGAACAGAATCACCTGGCCTTCAGAACATCTGTTCTGTTGAGGAGACTTGAACACAGGAACTGATGAAAATTATATTTAAAAATAAGATTCAGTAGATGGGTTTATTGTCAGGGGCAGCACAGATGTCTTTTCTGA
>NC_056500.1:8760844-8782594 GCF_014905685.2 Nematolebias whitei
TATATATATATATATATATATATATATATATATATATATATACCAAGTGTTACATTTACTAACCTGTCAATGATGCCACACATGTCAATCTGCAGGTGGCTGTAGTTTCCCAGCAGTCTTTGCTGCACTTTGATCAGGTCAACAGGTTGGTTGTTTAGAGTCAAGAGCCGCATGCATCCCAGAAACACCTCCGATGGGTTTCTGCACTCCACACTTTGAGCAGGACAACCTGAGGACAGAAACTCCATCAATAGCTGTATCCTTCTATTATGTGTTTAAATGAACTATATAACAAACAGAATTATTTTTAAAAGAAACATTTTCATTTTTCGCAGAAACAAAAAGCAGAGCCAAACTTTTTTATGGCAAATTCATAAAATGGTGGAGTAAGTGGTCTAGGTGGCTTGATGTGTGTCAAACGTACAGAAGCTAAAAATGCATTTAACCCCTGACCCAGATTTTTTTAATTGATTGATCAAGTTCTACTTTTTACAGTAATAAGGATCAACATATTATGTTCCATCTGTCAATATCACTCTTGTTTACCTTATTCTTAGATAATTAGAATCATAAAATGTTATGAACCAATACTCAGTTACATGCAGAACACATGTTGTCATATATGTATCTATCATAAACTATCCATCCATCCATTATCTTTACCCGTTTCTTCCATTTAGGGTCAGGGGGGTCGCCGGTGCCCATGTCCAGCAATCACTGTGCGAGGGGCGGGGGACACCGGTCTCCAGTCCATCACAGAGACACAGAGACAAATTAGACAAACAACTATTCGGTCTCTCACTCACACCTAGGGACAATTTAGAGTTACCAATCAGTCTAACGTGCATGTTTTTGGTCTGTGGGAGGAAACTGGGATACCAGGAGAAAACCCATGCATGCACGGAGAGAACATGCAAACTCCACCCAGAAAGATGCCCGGCCAGGATTTGAACCAGTGCGACCTGCTCGCTGAGAGGCGACAGCTCTACTAACTGCACCACCGTGCAGCCAGAAGCTTACAGTACCTCATATTCACAGGCGGTTTCCCATCCAAATAACAACACCCGAGCCTGCTTCACTTCTGAGATCAGACAAGATCGGACGAGGTCAGGGTGGTTTGACCGTAAACGGTTTTTCTAGATGATTTGTGAAATTGGTTAAAAAGGTTCAAGGCATCACCTGATAATATGAGGAAAAAATGGTTTGACATAAGATGAACAATGCTTTTTCTTGACCTTTATTCATTATAGTTTAAAAAAATAAACACAGAAAAAGCCAAAAACAGCAACTCTATCTATTAATATTTTAAAGTTAAGTCAAATTTAAATCAACCCTCACCTTTAAGATCAACAGTCAAGTGCAGCTACATCAATGCCCCATCATCTTAGAAATATGCATGGTTATATAATATAAAGAATAATTTTAATTATGTTTAACAAGGTTGTTTCAGAACATAAGCAGCATAAATTCCCTGTCAAACTGCACAAATAGAAAAAAAATTTAAATGTGAGGGTAATATTTGCTAAATCAATAAATCTATAGTTGAGAATTGTTAATTAAATTTATTTATATAGCGCCAAGTCACAACAGAAGTCACCTCAGGGCATTGAACAGAAACATTAATATATAAAATAATTGTTTAACATTATTTATCTGAGGAGCAGACTGCTTTGAGTTTAACTCCATCGCAGAACTCTCATCTTTAGCAAGCATGAAGGCGACAGTGGAAAGGAAAAACTCCCTCATGAGGTATAAACCTTTAGCAGAACCAGGCTCAGGACAAGCAGACATCTGCTTTGACCAGCTGGGTTTGAGAGGAACAGATACACATTGGCAGGTCAAGAATCACATGTTAAGATGGAAATAATATCAAATAAAAACTATTCAATTTTAACAATTCATTTAAGGAAATGAGGTCAATTTGACCTCTAGTAGTCTAAGCTTAATGCAGCATAACAAGCCAACCCTAACTATAGGATTTATCAAAATGGAAAGTCTTAAGCCCAGTCTTAAACTGGACAATGTGTCAGCCTCACGGACAGAAACTGGAAGTTGATTCCACAAGAGAGGAGCCTGATAATTGAAACATCGTTCTCCCAATCTAACTTTGGAAACTTTAGGAACCACAAGTAAGCCTGTAGACTGACAGCGAAGTGCTCTGTTAGGAAAATATGGAACAATAAGACCTCGACTATAAGATGGAGCTAGGATGTTGAGGGCTTTGTAGGTTAGAAGTAAGATTTTGAATTAAATTCTGGATTTGACAGGGAGCAAATGATATAGTAGTTATGACACAAAAAAATAGCTTAAATATTTATTCATAAAAAACAGTAGATATGCTTGCTAAAGTCAAATATATTTGACTTCATATCAGTCAAATAAACATCAATGCTGGAGCTTGAGATAAAATCTGAAGACAGATAGAAAATAACATTTTAACTGCAAATTTGTAAGAGCTGCAAGATGCAAAACACAATTTTTGCTAAGAACTGTTCATAAATAATTCCTGTTGTTGAGAAGTACACAGATGAGACCGCTGTAACCCTGGTGCTGAATGTTTTTAGCTAAGCTAAGACTGCCTGAAGCAAATTACAAACTTCAATTCAAATTCGAATTCCAGATAATGTTGTCTCATTAAAGCTCTCACACAGACAAATATGTTAATAATGTGTGAGACAGACGCATTGCTTGGTGGTGTTTTATTATTTGCCCTGCAGCATGACACAAAAACTGCAAGCAGAAATCAAAAGACGAGAGTTTGCAATTCTTCTTTGATGGAGGCAATTCATTTTAAACTACGAAACGACACCCCGCTGTTTGCACAAGAGGGGAAGTCATGAGAGCGCCGAAATCATTTAAATCTTGAGTGAATTATCTGCTTGAGCAAAATGCGTTGTGAATCAGCTGCTGTTTATTTAGCCCTTTTCACAAGATAAAAGAGTCCTTTTAAAAATTTCTTGAGAGAACATGATCAGTTCTTTTCCTTTCAACACATTCTCGTTTTGTTTGAGAAAGTATTCTCATCATACAATCACAGCTAAACTCATTCCTAGTTACTCTCAAGCGTTTTATTATTCCTTTTCTTTGTCTGAGTAAAAAAAAAAAAAAAAAACCTTCACAACATTTATTTTTGTTTGTTTTCTTTACATTATTCTTTGCTCCCAGCTCAGGCAGAGCGGATCTGGTACATAAAATGTTTTATCCATCAGAGATCCATGCTTTAGGTGGATCCTGAATGATGGCATCCAGTGGACAAATCAGCGTTTGTGCTGCAGGCTCTGCATCGCTCCAGTTACAGTTCAGCTTAGCCCAACAGAGGGGGAGGAAACAGATGACTCACTTCTTATTGTCACTTTGATTTTAAGAAGCTCACAAGAAGATGTTGTCACATTTTTCTTCAGGCAGTGACAAAAGAAGATTTTACCATTGGTTATCACACTGTTCATAATTAGTTAACTTTAGAAATTAAAGGCCCCTTTATCTAATGATGAAGTTTATATAGTTTCTATAAAAGCGTAAGCATTGATATTTGCATCACCCTATAACTGTATATTGTAAAAAAAAAAAGTAAGTTGTTTTATAAATACAAATGTATGACGGCCTACAAGAACTATTACATGAGTTGTCAGTGGCGTCACGTGCGCAGCAGCACGGCAGCACTGACAGGAGCTCCACTTTGACATGCTCTTTTTTTTTTTTGTTTGTTTGTTCCTGTTTTTGTTTAAACTTTTTTTGCACCTACACTGTACGCCCATTCTATGGGTACGACCGCAACGCACTTTTGGAGTTTTGTGTGTCGCTGCCTTGCCATCGTGCCATCAGGGTCCAGTTCCCGGTCCCCTTCCAGCCTCGGGATCCAGGCTCTGGCCTGTTTTGTCAGCTGTCTCCATGATCCTCCATCTGCACGAACTGAACTCTATGGAACAGTTTGATTCCGCAGGGATATTTTGGATGTTCTGTGTCTGGCAGACCTGGCCCTGGAGGGCAGTCATTGTCCATTGCCGCAATCATTATTACCATGCTGCTAATGGGACCGTGCTGCTGACAGGACCACACTCAACAGTACCATGGTGCTAACGGGACCATGTTGCTAAGAGAACCTCACTGCCAAAAGAACCACTCTGCTAAAAGGACCATGATGCTGTAGATGTATTTCTTTTTCACTTTTGGCGCCATGTTTTTGTATTTTTGTTGCATGCTTTGTTAGTTCTTGTTGGTTTTTTTTTGTTGTTGGAGCGAGTTGAGACGGTTCTTCTCATCCTGAGCATTTCATTGCATCGTTGATCATGTGCTGATCTGCATATGACAAATTAACCTACACCTATTGTTTAGAGTTGCTAAAATAATCTAATTAAAATGTAACCCCAGACCTAAAACCTCCTGCCATTTCACCTGCTGCTTACTATGGCTTATACCGTTATAACATGTTATAAATGCACTAAATCATTGCTTATAAATCAATTGCAGTGATGAAAATATGACGTTCTATGTTTAAAAATGTCTAATTTATGTTAATAATAATGTTTTTATGCCACAACACATTCAGTGGGTTTTGGTGCTAACATAACGCATTGCTAAACAAACAAAGCCTAAAATAAAACTAATGACAAAGCAATAACAGCAACAAGAGAGAACATGAATGTATTCTCGTTGTAGACCCTGTTATGGAAGTAAACCATCTCATTCACTTCAAGCAAACATAGCAGTTTCTTAGAAAGATTGGTAACACTATAATGCAAAATAAAGTGCCTGTATTTTATTGTTAATCTTTCTGTTGGAACAACTGCTCTAAAATGCAAATAGGAGCAAAGAGTACGACTGAAATAGTCTCAAACTCACACATTTGGTCACATTCTTTAATTCTTTTCACAAACATTCTGTGACATCAGTTTATTTCATTTCATAGATTTTTGTTGTTTATGTCAATGTTGGTCTTTGGTCATTTATTTGTTGTGGTCTCCATTTGGGCTGAGGGGTTCCTCCGCTGTGTCGGTCTTTGGTGTTACATTCGGACAATAGGAAAATTGTGCTGCATTTTCTCTTTTCCCATCACTGACAACAAATAAACTCAGTCCAGTCTGCTGCTGTACTGACAAAGGACTACGATGTTCACATGAAAAGTCTTCTTCACTCTGATCTTAGCTCCAACAGAGACTTTGGTTGGTTTAGCTCCTTGATCTCTTGTGGTTTGTGTTTCTTGTACTTTTGGCTTGTTGTAGAACCACGTTTTCTTTAACATTGTCAAACTTTACACTGTTCGGTGGAGGCAGGATAAACAGTTTTGTCCTCATTAGTCTTACTCTGGAAAGCTGGAACAGGGATTCACCACTTGTGGCATTAGGTGAAGCTGTGAAGCATTTCAGTAACTCCAGGCTTCCAGTGTCACTGTATAGCTATAAACAGCATTTTGATGTTTTAATAAAGCATTCCACACATTCCTTAACCTGAGAAAGGAAAACACTTGTTCTCTCATGAAACCTGCAAAAGCAGAAGATGTAAGCTGTGGTCCACTATCAGTTGTTGTGAGTGGCGCAGGGGTTTCCTTCACATGAAAAAACAGAAGATGGGATATTTCACAGGAGTATACAGAGGTGTGCAGAAAACAGGTGTGGTGGACAGTTTTGTGGAGTGGTGTGGACAGAAGAACCACCTGCAACTCAACGTTGGAAAACTAAAGAGCTGCAGGTGGACTACAGGGAGAAGACCCCCCACCCCCCAACCCTATCAACATCAAAGCTACTACGGTGGATACTGTGGACTGCTACAAGTACCTGGGGGTCCATCTAAACAATAAACTGGACTGGACAGCTAACACCAACGCCCTCAAGATAGGGCAGAGTCGCATTTTTCTTAGGTCTTTTAATGTCTGCAGGACCACGCTGCAGATGTTTTACTACTCTGTGATCTCCAGCATCTTCTTCTACACTGTGGTGTGCTGGGGCAGCAGGGTGAAGAAAGCTGATGCCAACAGACTCAATAAGCTCATCAGGGAGTGGAACTGCAATCTCTGACAGAGGTGTCTGAGCAGAGGACGCTGAAGAAACTGCTCCAGATCCTGAACAACACATCACACCCCCCTGCATGTCCCACTGGACCCTTACTGCAGCACCTTCAGTCCTAGACTGAGACCACCAAGGTGCTCCACTGAACGCCAAAGGACGTCCTTCCTCTCTGTGGCTATCAAACTTTTCAACACAGAGTCGGAGCTTATTTGTCATTCGCACCACATGTGGTACATGTGGTGGAACAAAATTGTGTACACAGGGTCCCAGTTACATCCAACAAAGTATAAAATGTAAAAAGAAAACAGTTTGATATGAACTAAGAAAAACGTTAGTAATAATAATACACTAAGCCCTAATAGCATAAAAACATTACGTCAAACAGCGACACGAGCATGAGTCTGTGTGAGCAGATAAGCATGAATGAACACAGCAACATGAAACAGATCAGCAGCAACATGAAACAGATCAGCAGCAACATGATGTGATTCTTCACAGTGATTATCCTGGTGAGAGATTCATGAGTCTAACAGCTTCAGGGTAAAAGTTGTTCCTCAGCCTGGTGGTTCTAAACTTAATGCTCCTTAACCTCCTTCCTGAGGGGAGCAGGGCAAAAAGTGTATGTGCTGGGTGTGTGGGGTCCTTCATGATGCAGGTGGCCCTCTTCCTGCATCTGGAGGTGTAGATGTCTGTGATTGTGGGGAGACTGACTCCGACATTCTTCTGTGCAGCCTTCACCACTCTCTGCAAAGCTTTTCTTTCTGCAGCTGTGCAGCCTCCATGACACACGTTGATGCTGGAGCACAGGATGCTCTCCACTGCACATCAGTAGAAGGAGGTGAGGACTGAGCTTCCCAGACCAGCTCGTCTCAGCCGTTTGAGGAAGTGGAGTCTCTGATGAGCTTTCTTGATCAGGCTGGTGGTGTTGTTGAGGTTGTCATTCAGGTGCACACCCAAGTACTTGTAGCTGGAGACCACTTCCACCACAGATCCTCTTATGTTCAGGGGGGTTAGGTGTGTTTGTTCCTTCTGAAGTCCACAACCTTCTCCTTCGTCTTCTTCACATTGATGTGAAGGTTATTCTCCTTGCACCAGCTCTCCAGGTGTTCCACCTCCTTCCTGCCTACTCTTCCCCCTTTCTACACATAGGGCAATAAAATGAATCCTGCACAACAATAAACACTTTAATGTTTCTGTCTGCACCTGACCTGTTTTAGAACTTCTTTTTTAAAAATTATTTGTTAATTTTTAATATCTGGTGTGATTCCTTGTGTATGTTCCTTTGTACTGAAACTCTGGCACAACAATTTCCTGTGGGATCAATAATGTTCTATCTTATCTTATCTTCTTATCTTACCGTAGTATTTGTTGTAGCAGCATTATCATCAGCAAGGGTGATGGCACATTTGCAGTTGTAAGCTCTGTGTTCAAATGGACCCATAGTGTTGATAATGATATGTTGTAATGGATCCTCTTGAAACTTGAGGTTGTATTGGGAGGGGGGCACCAGTGGTTTTGTAATACGCTTGACAGATGGTGCATGATGATAGGACTGTGCAGACTAAATTGTTAATATGTGGCCTCCTGTAAAGTTCTGAGGTATTGTTTAGTGCAAACACACCCCAGTGTCCTTCATGAGTGCGGCACACAACCTTGTCTCACAGAAACTTAGGTACTATGAGTCGTGTTCCTTTGAATGTTATTGGAGACTCTGTGGTCGGTTCATGACCTACAAGGAAGTTAGGTTTGATCTCTTCTGCAAAGAGTTTCTTTACTTGAGCCCATCCTGAGTCGATGATTTGTCACCGTTTTCTAAGCATGTTGTCTTTCATTCAACTCTGTGACTCCTTGAGAATTTATTATGAGCGTGTACTTTTCAAATATGTTCTACCATGTTTTAAATTATATAGCAGGCTCACTAGCGTAATGCTAGAACAGTGGTAGACTCGGTACTAAACACTCAACCTCATTTTCAGTTTTGTTTTGGCGGTTGTAATGAATAGGAGACAGGTGGTTAATCTCACAAACTTTAATACATCAAGTGTGGTGTGATGCCAGATGGCACATTCAGCCTGATTCTTGTCTACATTTCCCATTAACACTGGCTCTTTTCCTCTTTGCTGTCATAGCAGTGCCATCTAGTGACAAGAAGTTATAACAGCAACAAAACAGAACATAAATTAATTCACTGTGTAGACCTAAAAACATACAGGGGTTCAAACTCTCAACATCAAACAAGCAAACAAGCAAATCAACAAATTGAAGGTGAATAATCACACATAAGATTCGGTGATTGTAACGGACTTCCTGCGCTACCTAAACAGCCTGTTTCTACTGCCCAGAAATTTTTAAGACTAGCAAAATCTAAAAGATCAGTGCAGAAATATAAGGAGGGGAACTGCATGTGAATGGGTTTGTCTTGCAAATGTGTTGTTACTTTAATTAACACAGTGATTAAACAGTTTTAGAACCACTTATGTCTTTTATTTATAAAACAACATCCAAAGAGTTTAAATTACTTAGTGTTGTCTTTTGATAGATATTTCTTTAGTTTAGAAGCTGTGAATGTGTTCAGATTGTCTTTTTTGCAATTGTATATATAAGTGAGACTTCCAGAAATAAAATGTAAGTAAGTTCTGTAGAGAGAAAATGTGGAGAATGGAAGGGTCTTGTAGAAAATAAGAACATTTTGATTGACAGCTTGACACTTTAATGCATTGAGTGAAGTCAATAGAAAGAATGACACAGAAAAGAGGGGAGGGAGGCAGCAAGAAAGATTGCATTTAAACTTTGAGAAAAGAATGGAAACACACTTATGAGTGTAAATAGCTTTATGACTTCATTCATCCCTGAGTGGTACTGAGAGAGATGCAAAAGACAATTACAACTGAAAAACTTGTATGGATCTTAACCAGCTCAAAAATGTCAATGTCGACACTATTCACACTAAAATGTCTTAAGCTGGTGCAATTTATAATAAAAAGAAAAGAAAAGGCTTTAAATTAATCTGAAAATGTTTGTCTCAATTTGCATTCCCGTTTTATGAACCAGCAAAAAGAAAAGAAATGATACATTAGACTGATGCTTATTAATGTTTCAACTTACCACCAAAGTAGAGCTGACTTCCTGAAGCTGGAGGAAGAGGGAAGCTGGTTTGAGCTGTGGCTCCTTCATCTTTGTCCACCGTGATGCTCAGATGATTTTCTCTGGCGGTCAACTCCACAGAATGCCACTGACCATCATTCAGACCTGAGCCTGTGAGAATGCACACACATATACCGTATTTTTCGATGTATAAGTCACAGCTTTTTACATAAATTAACATGCCCTGCGACTTATACAGTGAAGCGACTTATTTATGTTTTTCCCATATTTATAACCCAATTTTTGGCTGAGATCTGACAATTTTTTTCATTCTGACATGGAAAATATTGAACACTACCATTTACAGCCACTAGAGGATGGTTGAGTAATATGGCATGCCAAGTGTCTCATTAATAGGTAAAAGTGTCTATTAATGAGACACTTGGCTTGCCATACAGAGCCCCCTTCATCTCGCTCCTGTAGCAAATGTAAAATCAGCTGCATTTCACCACCGCCCAGGCGAAATGTAGCTGATTTGATCATTAAAGTGCATTTATTAAGGAAAAGTTAAATGAAACACAGTTTTGTTATAATGTCAAGTAAATAAATAATTGTTTTTAAGTGTTAATCTTGTTAAATTCTTGTTAAAATCCTCTTGTGCACATTCCTGCGGCCGCCATTTGGCAGCCAATCGATATCTGGCACAACACCGGCCCACGTTTCCAGGTGGTCAGTGGTGACGCATAATAGTTGCGACTTAAACAGCGACGCATTTATGTTTTTTTCCACTTTATTAGACATATTTAGACTGATGCGACTTATACGGCGGCAAGTACGGTATGCACAAAACAATTCTAAAAACCTGCAGCACACTGCAAATATTAACTTCAGGTCTGAAGCGGTTATCATTTTTCAACATGAACAGAAGTTATCTTAGACAAGCTGTCTCCCTTTGTGTAAAGACGTCTTTCCAAACTGCAGCACTTAAAGCCATTATAAGTCACCAGAGAGAAAATTCTTTGACATTAACACTGGAAATGTACATGGGGCTATTTTGCCTCAGGTGTTGTCTATCAATCAGAAAGTAGACAGTTCAATCCCCAGCTTCTTGGTGTGTCAAAGTGTATAAATGGACAAGAAACTGAACCCTAAACGTTCCAGATGGCAGGCAAACACTAATTAGTTAGTGGCCGTGACGAAAGACATTGTAAAGACCTTTAAAAACTTCACCAAGGTTAAAAAGTTCTTTAAACCCAAGTTTGGCACATTACAACTTGATTCGTGTGTCACAAACTGAACTATTAGTTTGAAAGATATAGAAATAAATATATGATTTTTTGCTGTTGTTGTTGTTAGATGTCAGAAAAGTGTTAAATAGTTTCTGAACCAGTCCAACCATCGGCTTTTCAACTCAAACTTAATATATTACATTTCATCTCTTCTATCTTAGATTAACGACAAAGTAGCATGCAAAGGCCAAATTAGGTGAAGAACAGTAAATTCACACTTGATTATGAGAGACTAGAAATGCATATACCTGCACTGAGCTCCAGGAGTGACCTATCAGTTTTACTCAATTGGAAACGAAGCCTGGCTTCACTGAGGTACAGAAAAATTGAGCCCTCTTGGTTTTGAAGAGCAAAAGTCAGGATGAGCCCTGCTTTGTTCCACGTCCTGAACTGCAGGGCTACAGAAACGATCCCTGATGACCATGATGTTAGGCCAGGCAGCTGGAGGAAGCTGTTAGAGTCAGTGAACGTCACAGCGACTGAAACAGGCTCAGTACAGGAAAAGGTCATGCTGCCCTGTTGAAGGCAAGGGGAAAATATGGACAGGGAATAATGATTACCAAACAAATGACTTAACATAAATATTCATCAGCTGCAGAGGTTGTCTTGGTTTGACTCGATGTCATGGAGGTCTCATCAGCACCTCTTGAAAAAGGACACCTGTCTTACAGAATTGATATTAGCTTCAATTAAAACCCTGAAACATCAGGGTCACTTAGCTTTAACACCTTCTACACATAACTTAAGTTTTGAATTGCATAATAAGTAAATGTGCAATACAAATTCAGCTTCAAATTTTCAACAAATAAAAAATATTAAATTGTGAGGCCTGCTGGATATGGGCACCAATGACCCCGTGACCTGAAATGGAAAAAGCAAGTAAAGATGATGGATGGAATAGTTGATGTGATATGAATCTGACACAACAAACTATAAATTATAAATATTCATATTTCCCGATTTCTTCTTTCTTACAGCTTCTCTGTTTCTTTTGCTTTGGGCTTTGTAACTCCACAATGTAGATCTGATGACACTACAAATGATAATGAAGTAGACGGAGATCATGCTAACGATGCTGATGCTGCCAACGTGTGTAAAAATGAAGCGCATGATGATGCAGATGATAAAACTGTTTATGATGACATCGAAGATATTCAGGGACCATCAACATAATAAAGACAGACACTGATGCAGAGACAGGGAAGGGAATGAACAATGAAGAGGAGTGACATTCTGAAACAAACAAACAAAAAGAAAGAAAAGAAAAACAAAGTCCTAAACTTCAGGTTTCATTGACAAATAATTTTAGCATTTAAGAGGTCTGGCTAAAATGGTTACATTGGATTAGAGACATTTCACAGTGAGGTGAACTCAGGAGTGCAGCACTGCATGTAAGAGCAATAAAACACTCGAGAGTGAAAATCTCATTAGATGCCTTCAACACGTTTGATTAACAAGCTTTGTTCAAACAGCACAAGAAGCTTGTAAACCTAATTTGAATTGGTACGACAATGAGACATCTTGTTTGAAATTAAAATGATACTGCAAGGAAGCTTTCGCCACATCCCTTAACGTAATGTCCAGTTGTGAGTGTTTGAGCTGTGGCATTTTATCCACACCAGTGGATCTCTGAATGAAACCTTAATGGGAAAATGACTAATGCCTGGATGCCTTTAAGCAATAGTGTTTAGGATCCTGTGCTTCAAAGCTTCAATGAGTTATTATCTCACAACGCAAAGTGTAAAGTGACAACATTTGTGTAGTGATATGAAACAAAACTGAATTGTTCCGTTTACACTAAACATCCATCAAGAATCTTAATTTAAACCAATACAAGCTGCTGAATCTAAAAAGAGAAGCACAAAGTTAAATGTCAAAGTACACACGCTAAATTAAGAAAGTCTGTTCTTAGCTCAGATTATTTAGACCCTAAAGGCATGTTTAGATTAGACTTTTCTCTTTGAGGCAAAATGTCTTTTTTTATTTTTTATCCACATATAAGTTGGAATTCTAGCAGACTGAAAAAGAGTGAACATGTATGGATGACATGAAGTATAATAGATGGCCCAAAGGTCTACAGCATTTTAATTCCAGGCTCTAAATGGCCAAATAAAAAGAGGAATTACTTTTCATAGATACTTTTAGTCCACATTAATATAGCTATTTTTTTTATCATATTATTTTACAAAAACGTGAAAATTCAATTGGTGAAAAGAAAACATGATAATTCACACATCTGGCCATAGACGGTTAGGAAAAAGTAACATTTTGTCTTAAAGGACAACAAAGTATAAATATACAGGATGATAACCTGATGTAACAAATGCATCTCTGCTTATCTGCAGCTCACCGATTTTCTGCGTTCACCCATTTGTCCTTCTGACTATCTTTCAATGGCAGATTATCATAATGATGTGAACAAAAATAATAACTCACCACTGCAGTGACATGTGGGCTGCTCTGTTTGACCAGTTTGATCAGATTGAGGTCATTGTAAAGCAGGTTTTCCATGCAGCCGTGAAAGTTCCTGTTGGGCAGAATGGGTTTCTGCAGTCCGTGGTTCTGGGCAGCTCCAGCACTCAGCTGCACAAGACAAAATAAAACTACTTAGAAAGTTCAAGTCTTTTAACACATACAATGGGTGGTTAACATGAAGAGAAACTACCGGCAGTTTTCTCACCGTATGAATGTGCCAGTGGCTGAGCTCAGCTGGTAGGTGAACTTGCTGTGTGTTTTTATCCACAGTCAGATTGAGGAGAGCGCTGATCCGTTCCAGCTTTACAAAGTGCCAGTGTTGGTCATCGAGCAGACTTCCCAGAGAAACGAGAAGTTTACCACCAGAAGCTGAACTCACATCTGCAACACAGACATTGTGGGTTAGAAGACCAAAACTCTCACGGTGGCACGGTGGCGCATTTGGCAGAAGCGTAATATCTGCAGGGACAAATTCTTGCATGTGCATTTTCTGCCAAACACTTTTTTATCCGTTGTGTAATAACCCTGTCTGTCCGCCTCAAACAGGTTTCTCTTGCATTAACATTAAAAACAACTCTGCAAGAATCAATGATAAAATTGAGATTGGTGACAAAAGAAGTAAAATAAATAAAACAGTGTGAATGCAATATATCTTGTTACAACAGTAATTGGATATAGATTTAAATGGCGTCAAACATCTGTTGAGTTCCTGGCACAAACCAGTGCAGACATGTTCCTGTTTTTAGTTTTCTACACCACATTACAACCTAGCTGGAGTTCTTGTTTTGCTTTTTTTCCTTTTAATTACCATTTTATTTTCACTTGTTAAAGAAATAAATTAAATTTGTACACATCCTTTATGATTGTCTATTGTTGTCTTTGTGGTCCACTGTTGGCATCACGCTTTGTTAAAATCAGGTCTCTCTTGTCAATGAGTCCCCGAGGCTCAACGGGATTAATCTGTATAAAGAAAGGTGGAAATGAACTAGCAAAGGTGGTCCAAGAAAGAAAAACCTGACACTGTGCGTGGCCTGTGATGGTCAACCTATAATGTTTAATAAAAGAGACACTGAATTTCAAAATGCAGAGAAAAAAAAAGATAAAAAGTTAATGCTGAATTAAAAAGAGAGGTGTTGGAGCACCACAGTGCATAGTAATACTTTGCATTGGAGGCTATGGGTCTGCAGACACGAGCTTCAGAGCTTGATCACAAACTTGGTCTCATGAAAATGTAAAACGTCTGATTGTTTTGCATGATTCTATGAATAGGTGAAATAGGTGAGCTAATGGAATGAGCCAACATGCTCCAAGCACATCCATCAAATTCATTGTGGTGAGTTTAAAGCATTTCCCAAAATGTTGAACTTTGTCTCCGACCATTTAACAGTTCACTTTAGCCACATGCTCGGCAACAATCTGTACTATAGCTACCAAAAAAAAAAGAAATCCACAGAATACTTAGGACTAACAGTAAAAGAATTACATCCATTTGTGAAAAGCTCTCTCCCTTCTTTATTCTCTGTCAGACCCCTTTTCTTCCCCTCCTCTTCTTCCTGCTCTTAAAGAAGTCGTGAACATGAATCACACGTTCTGAAGCTTTTATCTTTGTTATCAAATTCAGCAAAACACAGCTGTGTCACTCTGTTAGAACTATGTGATTTAACCACACATCCATCCATATTGTTTGCTCGTGTTTCATTTCTGGGTCGCGGGGCGCTGGCGCTAATCTCCATCACTGTGTGAGAGGCGGGTAGAACCTGGACACGTCGCAAGTCCATCACAGGACCTCACAGAGAAAAATGACAAACAACTACTCACACCTAAGAACAATAGAGTTTTAACAATTAACCCACCATGCATGTTTTTGGTCTGTGGAAGGAAATCAGAGTACCCAGAGAAAACTCACACATGCACAGGGAGAACATGCAAACTCCACCCAGTGAGGCCCCCGGGCAGGAGTTGATCCTGCAGCCTTAGGGATGACTGGGGACAGCTCTGCAGTCTGCACTGCCATGCCACCACTTTACCCAGACATAATATACTAAAATGACTTGTTCTACTGCTGGGCCCAAGAACATGCATCTATTCTATACATCCCCCCTGAGGCAATATCACCTAATAACATTCTGTCTGTTAGTCCTTTATGGGTTTTCACTCAAGCTCAATAAGTGTTTACGAAGGATGACAGTGATAGGTCTTATCAGGGCATATAGGCTTTGGCTTTTATTGTATCAGCTTTCTGGTTTGGTTCCAGTAATCCACTAACGTTTCAAATAAAACTGTAAGGGAGGTGTTCCTTTTTTAAACCAGTTCTTAGCTTTAATCAGACTCGGTTAAAATGTGTAAAATCACCATAAAGTCATGAAATAGAACAATTAATGTTGATGTTCTTATACAAGTTTAGGATTAAATAAAACCATGCATAAACAGTTTAAAGAGAATAATGCAGATAAATGCAAACAAAACTGTAAAAAAGTTCAACTTTGGATTGCAAAGTAGTTGTTAAGCAAATGCACGTTACTCTGAATTTTACATTTAAATTTAAATTGATTATGCTACTTTATAGGATACTGGATATTACCTATAAAACTTCATAGAAACAAATATCTAGTTTTTTTTATAAAATTAGACAAAGGACAAAATTGTGGAAATTATTGAATTCTTAATAAGATGCCATTTTTAAAAAATAGTTGTAATTATATTGTGTGCTGGGTTAGTGAGTGTTTGTATGTGGGTGGGATATATTTAGCCATATTATGTACTTTTTATTTTAATTGCAAAGCATTATATGAAGCGACTTTAAAATAAATAATTAACTTTTTGTTTTCATTTTTACAGTCCATCTCACATTCTATCCAACTGTTCTCACCTTCATCCAAAACACTTTCTCAGTGTGCCATAGATTTCAAATTCATTTTGCATCGCTACAGAGTCATCAGCATACTGTAGAGGACATTTCAGTCAAAGTCATAAATATTTTTACATTAGGCTTTTTTCTTAAACTTGTATGCAGTCGTTTACAAGGAAAAATTCTGGAGGCTTCTTATAAATCACTGAACATAAAGTGGAACAGAGTAGGCAAATGTGTTGCTAATCACCACATTTTATGCTTTTATTTTATTTTATTTGCAAACAAAAACATGATCCAGAGAAATAAATTTGATTTTAACTGCGCTGTATAGATGCCTGTGGGGAAATGAAGCTTTTGTCACTCAGTTAAATGAGCAAAAACTGGATTGAGGTGTTTTTTTCAACTGCAACATATAAATAATCCAGATTTTAAATCTTAACACATAGCCCACATGGCTTTAATAGTGGGAATGCAGAGAAAAGAAAGTCCATTACTTAACATGCAGCTTGTCCTGCACACTTCACTGATGCCATCCCAATTTAGTCAGCAATACTTAACATCATTCGTCACTACAGGCACTGGAGCAGGACGCAGCAGCTCTTAGTGCATCCACTGCTATCCATTACAGCTTCCCAGTTACAGTTCACAATTGAGCTAAATTATGACGCAGCCGGCTACATTATAGTGAGTTGACATTTTGATAAATGTAAGAGGGAAACGAGGTGATTTTGGAACGCGAACATAAATCTTAATGAGCCGGTCAATTTATTCCAACTGCTCAGACAACCACAAGCCGACAGGAAGCCCCCAACTGTCTCACTCTGTTTGTTTCTGTGTCTGCTTGCTCGTTGTGCGTTCGTATGTCTGTGTTTTTACGGAGTCATTAATGTATGCAAATGCGTGTTACTGACAAAAATACATTTTCTCTGGCTGTGTCGTTGATATTTGTGCAGAAGCTTTACATGCTCTGATGAGCATCGTTAGCCATCATTAACTATGTTTAGCTTTACTGCACCTCGGTCAGCCTATTTTCCTCTTGATGTGACTCTTACATCACTTTTAAAGTGAAAACGAGAGATCAGGTTAATAATACAATAAGTAAAAAGACCCTTAGAGATTATTAAACACTTCCCTATGACATTGGGTGTTATCTTTGCTCTGTTAGTTTGACCTCTCTTTTTCTTTCCTGTCATTTTATTTTCTTCTCTTCCCTCCTCTGCCAACAGCTGACTGTGGAGTTGCTGTGGCTCGAGGTGGATGCTTCAAGCTATTGATCTAAACTACACTGTTTCCAAACTCCTGAGAGGCTCATAGGGAGGGAAGGGGAAGTGTTGTGCAGCTGTGGGAGAGAGGAGAAATTGAAAGAGCATGCAATTGAAGAAGGCAAATAACTGCAGCTGAAGATGTAAAAGATGAAAAAGTTCAGCAGGAGCGTAATGGCTTGACAAGAAAGTCTGCGATGAACAACTATGGGGGAAAAGGAGAAAATACACAGTCAGAGCTGTGTTGTGTGTTTGTTGCTTTTCTGATTTAAAGTGTGTTGTCAAATTGTTGTCACTCAGTCTAAACGTTGGCATTTACCTCCACATTCATTTCCACTTTATTCTGTTCAGAAGAAACTTAATAATAAGTCAGTGGGTGAGGGTGCACCCTGGACAAGTTGACTGTTTTATCATATAAAAGATACAAACTTCAAGCCCAAAAAGTCTGCACACTCCAACATTCTGGTTATTACCAACTCAAGGAGCTGATGTGGCTGATGACCTTTGCAGCAGAAGGTTCTCTAAATATGTCATTTTCACGATCTGTGGGGTTTTGTCAAACCCAAGGTGCAGACAGACACGGGGAACTCGAGCATAAAAATAAGAAAACTGTTTATTAAACAAAATGCCTGATGTGGCAGCAAAAAATTATGGTTGATTACAGGAGCTAGGAGACACAGAGGGAAACAGATCATGACGCCTTGAGAAGACAATCCACGGAGAGGGGAACAACAAAGAGACACTGAATATATAGTGACACTAACGAGAGACAGTGACGAGCACCTGGGTGAGTGGGATAGAAGACCGGTGTGACAGGAGCGGGCAACATGAGGGAGAACACTGTAGAGCAGGAAAACACGAGGATTACAAAATACAAATGACGCACAAGGTATCTCAGGTATTCACAAAACAACACAGTTAGGGAAACGCTCTAACCATTACAGTTAAACTATATTCTTGTCTAAAATTCTGTTTGAGGAGTACCAGAGGAAGAGTTGATTTTTTTTAAAGTGTGGCGATGAATGCTATATTACTAAATTTACCACTTTTGAAATTTCACAAGTAAATAGTTTTTTAAGGAAATGTTGACATTTCCATCTGTGTGCTCTTTTCTGGTCAAACGCTGAAAAATAAAACATGTACTTTTTAAAAATAGTTCTTTCCAACAATTATTATGTAATAGGCATTAGAAGTGCTGCTATGAGTCTTTTTATGATTCATGATTTTATGGCCTACAGTAATAAACACAATGCAGCAGGAGCTGGGTTATCCACAAGCTACAATCCATTAGACAATAAATCCTGAACTCCACTGAGAGTTTATTATAATTTGTTGAGGTTTTGGAAGGTAAAGTTCAAAAGTGATGCATGCTAATTATAAGTTAATATTTTGATGAAAAACCTCAGTAGTTGAGGAGCCCATGTATTTCTGAAAGTAAGTGAAATGTACAACTTATCTTAAAAATGTCATCTTAAACTGAGCTAAAAGCAAAAATGTTAAACAGCCATATAAAATGATCCCAGCATGATTTTAAATTAAAGTTAGGGAGAAATAGAGCTGAATGTAACTTTTACTGACAGGAGTGTAGCATGCTCTTCTCCTGCACATCTCACTAACATCTTTAAATTAAGGATCCCAAAATGTACCAGGGCTGTGCTTATATACAGTAGTTAGTTTTTTTTTTTGTTTTTCTGAGAGTTAGTTGTGGCTTCAAACACACCAGTGAGTCAACTTAAGCACAGAATATGCTACTTATTAAATAAAAAAAATAAAAGTTTATGACTTGTTTATTTTACATCGAAATATTATAAATCTTTTGTGTTGGGACCTAAAAGCTGTTCTGATAAGTACTTAGCTAATAAACCTTACTGTGCAATGTATTCATAACTGTTAATTATATCAAACTTTAATCCAATATGCTACAGTTTCATATTGAAACCTAAAATAAAAGTAAAAATGACAACAAACACAAAAAGCTGAAAAATCCCCAGATGGATCACTGATAGTTTGGTTGTGTGGTGATCGTGCGACATCCTGAGGATCAATCGATCCCTCAGATTTAACCTGGTTCACACACACACAAACATTTCCTACAATATTCTCATCCGTGCTCCGTTCTGTGTAGATAGAAGCTATGAATCATATTATGATGTGCTGGCCCACTGTGCTCTGCAGATTTTATCTTTTACACATATTGGTAGCATTCATCACAGATAAAAAAGAAAGAAAAGAAAATTGAGAAAGGATGTTGTGCAGTGAGAAAAATCATGAAAAAAAAAACTATAGATGGAGAAAAAATTTAAAAAATGACAAAAAAATCAGAGGGAAAAATAAAAAAAACAACAAAAATCCCAACAAATGACTTTTTTTTCATAATTTTAAAAGTTTGACTCAAAGATAAGCAGACTTCCTTTCTTGTCTCTCAAAAAGTTTTATCTTTGATCTGAAAGGTTTCTTGAGTTCAGATTATGAAACTTTAGTTTCAGACTTCTAAGTTATACAGTAGTCCCTCGCTACTTCAAGGTTCGTTTTTCGTGGACTCGCTCTATTGCGGTTTTGTTCTGTACATGTACATAATATTTTCCACACAAAAGAAGCACCACTATTTTGTAGATTTCTTTCATTAAGCTTTCACTGTTTTAACAGTCTAAAGAACTACGTTACCCAGAAGCCATCAGTTCACTTCCCAGAAGCCAACACTGCTCTTTCAACCACTGCTTGCTGCAAATGGAGGGAAAGTTTTGCAGCAAAGTCAAAAGTTCTTTAAGTTCTGTTGCTCGCAGAACTGGCAGGAAAGTCACAAATAATTCTGAAGCTGAACTCATCCTTCACGTTGTTTCTTCAGTGGTGAGAAGCTGGACTGCAGCTGATCCAGAATCAGTGTGACCCAGATCCTGGGAGCTGCAGACGACAGACAGCTGTGCGGTGCTGGTCTGGACCAGGCCAGAGGTGGTGGATTAAATCCTGGGCAGCAGCACGTGCACATCAAGCTGGATGGAGCGGTGAACTTCAGTTGAGACTTTTTTCACCTATCGGGTCGGACTGCAACCGAGCCGCTCCTGTACTGCAGAGCCTGTTATGTGAAAATGTGTAGCTCTATACTGTAATTTCTTAAAATTAGTAGGTTTAAGAGTTTAGAGGACTGATTTGTGGGTTTCACTGCTGCAGAATAGGTCTGCAGAAATGAACCGAATCGAAATAAACAGAGTTGGACCAGAACCAGAGCTGCTGCTGTTCTGCAGAGCCAGTAAGTAAAATTTAGTAACATATGTTGTTAAAATGGCGCAGGTTTAGAACGTTCCAAGAGTGTGGGAAGGGTTTCTAAAGCCTTTTAATATAAAGTTTACATACTTGAACTTGGACTACTGTATCCCTACTTCACGGTTTTTCACTTATCGCGGAGCTTCAGGGTACAGATCCCCTGCAATAAACCAGGGACTGCGGTAGTTGGAACAGTAAAACTAGTACAGGGTCTTAAAAAGTAATTAAGAAAATGTCCAATTCATGATTAGAACTAAAGAAGCCGTTTAGATGAGACACAATGCTTTTAGCAGACAAGAAAACCCATTCAGATACCATAAAGTAAAAGAGAAAGAACTGCTACATCATAGGTCTTTGACAATCTATACCAACAAACCACCACCACTCTCACAACTATTTCACAGCCATTGCATTAACCTGTAACTTCACTCCTTCTTAAATCCCTAAAGCACGTCAGAATCTGATTTGTTTTCTCCAAACCACTGCTTGAAAAACATGAATAAGTAACCACCAGAATGAGCTTGATGACAATTAAGAGGGGGAAAAGCACAATTCTCCCGAGTCCCTTCAAAATTGGATCAGCTTCTTTTTTTTAAATCACATTTGACAAACAGCGTATCAGCAGATTGATATGAACCCACTTGGAGATCACTCCTTTTTATTGAAAGAACAAACGGTGCTAGATATTAAACTCCATCTGTGAATATGAGATCTGAGTGAATAATTATGCTGCACAGTTTAGGCATTTAGCTGACATTTACTCAGTTATGAACAATGGATGACGAATGACTGAACACATAGACAGAACCAAAATAAACTACAAAACTAAATTAAGTCAAATATTCCAAGTTTTAGCAAAGGTACATCAGATGATTTTAATCTTTGACAAAAGAAAGTCACTATTGCTATTTTTTACTCATAAACAGGCAAATCTGCTTTTCCAGCACCTGTCCAGTTAAAATACTCACCTCTGTGATTTTGCACTAATTAGAGCAGGTCAAATTATCTTTGTCAATTGTAGCTTGTTTTCAGAGTGGACCACAACAACCAGTAATCAATAATAGGATTGTCAGGCGGGAAGGTCAACGTTTTACCTTGCTGGTGATAAAGGAGCAGCTTTCCTTTCTCCAGCACCAGATTTAAGCTGTGATCTCTTTGTCCCTTTGCATGCAGCAGCGTCCCTGAATTCTGGAGGGTTTTAAACTTCAGAGAGATGATCTCCACGGCCATCCAGCTCGTTCTGACGCTCAGTCTGTAGACAAAGCTGCTGCTGCCATCAAAGCTCGACACATCGGAGACTGCACAATAGAAGAAATAGGGGAAAAGTTGTGTTCTGTGCGTCACTCTTCAGTTTTAAATCACCGTTTGTCCTACAAAGTTTATATGAAATTCATAGTTTACAGCAGTCTCTTGTTTGTCGCCGGGGAGCCGTACCCTGAAGACCCGCGATGAGTGAAAAATCGCGAAGCAGGAACAGTAGTACAAGTAGTAAGTAGTTTATTTAGTATATATATATATATATATAT